>NC_086449.1:835395993-835515993 GCF_028390025.1 Pseudophryne corroboree | reverse complement strand
ATAGAGTGTAAGCTCCACTGGGGCAGGGACCGATGTGAGTGGCCAAATACTCTGTACAGCGCTGCGGAATATGTGTGCGCTATATAAATAACTGGTAATAATAATAATGTTATATAAATTGTAACTTTGCGTTTCCGGAAATTCTAACTGTCCGTTTTGTCCGCAGATGCCGATTACGCAGACAGCGATATACCGGACGACAGAAAGACTTTTCCGCTGGTTAGAAGCGCTGATGCCGTGAGCTGGGCGGAGCAGCCGAATATCTGTTACTTTACACACGAGGGCCAGTCTGAGGGCCACATCTCCTGCCGCCTCCGCTTTGCCAGGAGTAAGTTTAACTTTAACCCTTTTGGACTTCGCTTTGGGAAGCGAGAACACAGCGATATCACCAGCAAACGAGCCGCAGCGAGAACCAGCGATGCGCTCCTACCCAACCTGCTGAGACTGAGAGCCAGGCAGCCGGCACTGTGCGGGGAGCTGTCCGGGCGGCGCTGCTAGCTGGCAGCCATTTTCTATGAATGTCGAAATTACGTTCTCTCACCTTCTAGAACATTTCTGTTTTGTTCTTATGTTTCCGTATTATCTCATGTTGCTGGGGAAAGGGGGATTTGCGGCAATACGATGACACCCCTGGCTGGACCTCTGTCTGTGTTGTGGTGTAATATGTGCGTCCGTCCCCATCGCTAAGCAGTGATTCAATAAAATCCATTTATTGTGGCTGAAGTGGGACGCGTCTGTCTGGGGACAATGCGGCTTTGTTGGGAACGTTCGTCCTGTAACTGATATCTGTGGCAGCTCTCACCTCCTGTGTGAGATCATTGCGTGCGTTATCTGATCCTGGTCAGGCCGGCGCCATTGGCAGCCGTGCGGTGGCCGCACAGTAAGACAAACAGGGCAGAGTCTAGGCTGACACCCAGGGAGCGGACTCGGGGGACACATGACGGGAAAGGGGGGTATTGTTGGAAGAGAGGAAGAGTGTTGCGTCTGATTTCACATGGATCTTTTGCACCAAGAATAGACCGGGACAAACACACCCTCGTATCGGTGACAGCTGCACCACAGGCGGATGTATAGGGGGCGCTCCAGATACATAGGGTAAAGTTGGGTGTCAGCTGTGCAGAGTTGGTATTGAATGCTGTGTAGCTATGTGGTTCTTCTTGCCACCCGGGGGCATTGGGTGCCAGGGTACCCTGGAGTGGAAAATATGCCACCCCGATTTGTAAAATAAGTTTTAATAAAATTAAAGACTCCTGGAAACCCTCTATTACCACCGTATTTACATATAAAATAATTCCAGACCTAGTGAAATGGGAATTCTTATCCCATATATTCCACTATACAGAGAGTGGGAAGTGGTGCTGTTCATTGTCACATATCCAACTATAGAGAGCATGGGAAGTGGTACTGTCCATTGTCACATATCCAACTATAGAGAGCATGGGAAGTGGTACTGCCCATTGTCACATATTCCACTATACAGAGCATGGGAAGTGGTACTTTGCAGTGCCACATATTCCACTATACAGAGCATGGGAAGTGGTACTATGCAGTGTCACATATCCCACTATACAGAGCATGGGAAGTGGTACTGTCCATTGTCACATATCCAACTACAGAGAGCATGGGAAGTGGTACTGTCCATTGTCACATATCCAACTATACAAAGCATGGGAAGTGGTACTGCCCATTGTCACATATTCCACTATACAGAGCATGGGAAGTGGTACTGTCCATTGTCACATATCCCACTATACAGAGATTGGGAAGTGGTACTGTCCATTGTCACATATCCAACTATAGAGAGCATGGGAAGTGGTACTGTCCAGTGTCACATATTCCACTATACAGAGCGTGGGAAGTAGTACTGTCCAGTGTCACATATTCCACTATACAGAGCGTGGGAAGTAGTACTGTCCAGTGTCACATATCCCACTATACATAGATTGGGAAGTTGTACTGTCCATTGTCACATATCCAACTATAGAGAGCATGGGAAGTGGTACTGTTCATTGTCACATATGCAACTATAGAGAGCATGGGAAGTGGCACTGCCCATTGTCACATATTCCACTATACAGAGCGCGGGAAGTAGTACTGTCCAGTGACAATATATCCCACTATACAGAGCGTGGGAAGTAGTACTGTCCAGTGTCACATATCCCACTATACAGAGCGTGGGAAGTAGTACTGTCCAGTGTCACATATCCCACTATACAGAGCATAGGAAGTAGTACTGTCCAGTGCCAATATATCCCACTATACAGAGCGTGGGAAGTGGTACTATGCAGTGTCACATATTCACTATACAGATCATGGGAAGTGGTACTGTCCACTGTCACATATCCCACTATACAGAGCGTGGGAAGTGGTACTGTCCAGTGTCACATATCCCAATATACAGAGCGTGGGAAGTGGTACTATGCAGTGTCACATATTCACCATACAGAGTGTGGGAAGTGGTACTGTCCAGTGTCACATATCCCACTATACAGAGCGTGGGAAGTGGTACTGTCCAGTGCCACATATCCCAATATACAGAGCGTGGGAAGTAGTACTGTTCAGTGCCACATATCCCACTATACAGAGCGAGGGAAGTAGTACTGTCCAGTGCCACATATCCCACTATACAGAGCATGGGAAGAGGTACTATGCAGTGTCACATATTCCACTATACAGAGCATGGGAAGTGGTACCGTCCATTGTCACATATCCCACAATACAGAGCATGGGAAGTGGTACTGTCCATTGTCACATATCCCACTATACAGAGCATGGGAAGTGGTACTGTCCAGTGTCACATATCCCACTATACAGAGCGTGGGAAGTGGTACTATGCAGTTTCACATATCCCACTATACAGAGCATGGGAAGTGGTACTGTCCAGTGTCACATATCCCACTATACAGAGCATGGGAAGAGGTACTGTCCAGTGTCACATATCCCACTATACAGAGCGTGGGAAGAGGTACTGTCCAGTGTCACATATTCCGCTATACAGAGCGTGGGAAGTGGTACTGTCCATTGTCACATGTCTCACTATACAGACCATGGGAAGTGGTACTGTCCATTGTCACATATTCCACTATACAGAGCATGGGAAGTGGTACTGTCCATTGTCACATATTCCACTATACAGAGCATGGGAAGTGGTACTATGCAGTGTCACATATTCCACTATACAGAGCATGGGAAGTGGTACTGTCCAGTGTCACATATCCCACTATACAGACCATGGGAAGTGGTACTGTCAATTGTCACATATCCCACTATACAGAATATGGGAAGTGGTGCTGTCCAGTGTCACATATCTCACTATACAGAGCGTGGGAAGTGGTACTGTCCATTGTCACATGTCTCACTATACAGACCATGGGAAGTGGTACTGTCCAGTGTCACATATCCCACTATACAGAGCGTGGGAAGTGGTACTATGCAGTGCCACATATTCCACTATACAGAGCATGGGAAGTGGTGCTGTCCAGTGTCACATATCCCACTATACAGAGCGTGGGAAGTGGTACTGTCCAGTGTCACATATCCCACTATACAGAGCAAGGGAAGTGGTACTGTCCAGTGTCACATATCCCACTATACAGAGCAAGGGAAGTGGTACTGTCCAGTGTCACATATCCCACTATACAGAGCGTGGGAAGTGGTACTGTCCAGTGTCACATATCCCACTATACAGAGCGTGGGAAGTGGTACTATGCAGTGCCACATATTCCACTATACAGAGCATGGGAAATGGTGCTGTCCAGTGTCATATATCCCACTATAGAGAGCAAGGGAAGTGGTACTGTCCAGTGTCACATATCCCACTATACAGAGCAAGGGAAGTGGTGCTGTCCAGTGTCACATATCCCACTATACAGAGCAAGGGAAGTGGTGCTGTACAGTGTCACATATCCCACTATACAGAGCGTGGGAAGTGGTACTGTCCAGTGTCACAGATCCCACTATACAGAGCGTGGGAAGTGGTACTATGCAGTGTCACATATCCCACTATACAGAGCAAGGGAAGTGGTACTGTACAGTGTCACATATCCCACTATACAGAGCGTGGGAAGTGGTACTGTCCATTGTCACATATCCCACTATACAGAGCATGGGAAGTGGTATTATGCAGTGTCACATATTCCACTATACAGAGCATGGGAAGTGGTACTGTCCATTGTCACATATCCCACTATACAGAGCGTGGGAAGTGGTACTGTCCATTGTCACATATCCCACTATACAGAGCATGTGAAGTGGTACTATGCAGTGTCACATATTCCACTATACATAGCATGGGAAGTGGTACTGTCCATTGTCACATATCCCACTATACAGAGCGTGGGAAGTGGTACTGTCCATTGTCACATATCCCACTATACAGAACATGGGAAGTGGTACTGTCCAGTGTCACATATCCCACTATACAGAGCATGGGAAGTGGTATTGTCCAGTGTCACATATCCCACTATACAGAGCGTGGGAAGTGGTACTATGCAGTGTCACATATCCCACTATACAGAGCATGGGAAGTGGTACTGTCCAGTGTCACATATCCCACTATACAGAGCATGGGAAGAGGGACTGTCCAGTGTCCATATCCCACTATACAGTGCGTGGGAAGTGGTACTATGCAGTGTCACATATTCCACTATAAAGAGCATGGGAAGTGGTACTATGCAGTGTCACATATTCCACTATACAGATCACGGGAAATGGTACTTTCCATTGTCACATATCCCACTGTACAGAGCAAGGGAAGTGTTACTGTCCAGTGTCACATATCCCGCTATACAGAATATGGGAAGTGGTACTGTACATTGTCACATGTCTCACTATACAGACCATGGGAAGTGGTACTGTCCAGTGTCACACATCCCGCTATACAGACCATGGGAAGTGGTACTGTCCAGCGTCACATATACCACTATGCAAAGCATGGGAAGTGGTACTGTCCAGTGTCACATATCCCACTATACAGACCATGGGAAGTGGTACTGTCCAGTGTCACATATACCACTATACAGAGCATGGGAAGTGGTACTGTCCAGTGTCACATATCCCACTATATACAGCATGGGAAGTGTTACTGTCCCGTGTCACATATCCCACTATACAGAGCATGGGAAGTGGTACTATGCAGTGTCACATATTCCACTATACAGAGCATGGGAAGTGGTACTGTCCATTGTCACATATCCCACTATACAGAGCATGGGAAGTGGTACTGTCCATTGTCACATATCCCACTATATAGAGCATGAGTAGTGGTACTGTCCATTGTCACATATCCCACTATACAGAGCATGGGAAGTGGTATTATGCAGTGTCACATATCCCACTATACAGAATATGGGAAGTGGTACTGTCCAGTGTCACATATCCCGCTATACAGAGCATGGGAAGTGGTACTGTCCAGTGTCACATATCCCAATATACAGAGCATGGGAAGTGGTACTGTCCAGTGTCACATATCCCACTATACAGAGTGTGGGAAGTGGTACTGTCCAGTGTCACATATCCCACTATACAGAGCATGGGAAGTGGTACTATGCAGTGTTACATATCCCGCTATACAGAGCAAGGGAAGTGGTACTGTCCAGTGTCACATATCCGACTATACAGAATATGGGAAGTGGTACTGTCCAGTGTCACATATCCCACTATACAGAATATGGGAAGTGGTACTGTCCAGTGTCACATATCCCGCTATACAGAGCATGGGAAGTGGTACTGTCCAGTGTCACATATCCCACTATACAGAGTGTGGGAAGTGGTACTGTCCAGTGTCACATATCCCACTATACAGAGTGTGGGAAGTGGTACTATGCAGTGCCACATATTCCACTATACAGAGCATGGGAAGTGGTACTATGCAGTGTCACATATCCCGCTATACAAAGCAAGGGAAGTGGTACTGTCCAGTGTCACATATCCCACTATACAGAGCAAGGGAAGTGGTACTGTCCAGTGTCACATATCCCGCTATACAGAATATGGGAAGTGGTACTGTCCATTGTCACATAAGCCACTATACAGAGCAAAGGAAGTGGTACTATGCAGTGTCACATATTCCACTATACAGAGCATGGGAAGTGGTACTATCCATTGTCACATATCCCACTATACAGAATATGGGAAGTGGTACTGTCCATTGTCACATATCCCACTATACAGAGCGTGGGAAGTGGTACTATGCCGTGTTACATATTCTACTATACAGAGCATGGGAAGTGGTATTGTCCATTTTCACATATCCCACTATATAGAGCATGGGAAGTGGTACTGTCCATTGTCACATATCCCACTATACAGAGCGTGGGAAGTGGTACTATGCAGTGTCACATATTCCACTATACAGAGCATGGGAAGTGGTACTATGCAGTGTCACATATCCCGCTATACAGAGCAAGGGAAGTGGTACTGTCCAGTGTCACATATCCCACTATACAGAGCAAGGGAAGTGGTACTGTCCAGTGTCACATATCCCGCTATACAGAATATGGGAAGTGGTACTGTCCATTGTCACATAAGCCACTATACAGAGCAAAGGAAGTGGTACTATGCAGTGTCACATATTCCACTATACAGAGCAAGGGAAGTGGTACTGTCCAGTGTCACATATCCGACTATACAGAATATGGGAAGTGGTACTGTCCAGTGTCACATATCCCACTATACAGAATATGGGAAGTGGTACTGTCCAGTGTCACATATCCCACTATACAGAGTGTGGGAAGTGGTACTGTCCATTGTCACATATCCCACTATACAGAGTGTGGGAAGTGGTACTATGCAGTGCCACATATTCCACTATACAGAGCATGGGAAGTGGTACTATGCAGTGTCACATATCCCGCTATACAGAGCAAGGGAAGTGGTACTGTCCAGTGTCACATATCTCACTATACAGAGCAAGGGAAGTGGTACTGTCCAGTGTCACATATCCCGCTATACAGAATATGGGAAGTGGTACTGTCCATTGTCACATAAGCCACTATACAGAGCATGGGAAGTGGTACTATGCAGTGTCACATAATCCACTATACAGAGCATGGGAAGTGGTACTGTCCATTGTCCCATATCCCACTATACAGAGCATGGGAAGTGGTACTGTCCATTGTCCCATATCCCACTATACAGAGCATGGGAAGTGGTACTGTCCATTGTCACATATCCCACTATACAGAATATGGGAAGTGGTACTGTACATTGTCACATATCCCACTATACAGAGCGTGGGAAGTGGTACTATGCCGTATTACATATTCTACTATACAGAGCATGGGAAGTGGTATTGTACATTTTCACATATCCCACTATATAGAGCATGGGAAGTGGTACTGTCCATTGTCACATATCCCACTATACAGAGCGTGGGAAGTGTTACTATGCAGTGTCACATATCCCGCTATACAGAGCATGGGAAGTGGTACTGTCCAGTGTCACATATCCCACTATACAGAGTGTGGGAAGTGGTACTGTCCAGTGTCACATATCCCACTATACAGAGTGTGGGAAGTGGTACTATGCAGTGCCACATGTCCCGCTATACAGAGCAAGGGAAGTGGTACTGTCCAGTGTCACATATCCGACTATACAGAATATGGGAAGTAGTACTGTCCAGTGTCACATATCCCGCTATACAGAGCATGGGAAGTGGTACTGTCCAGTGTCACATATCCCACTATACAGAGTGTGGGAAGTGGTACTGTCCAGTGTCACATATCCCGCTATACAGAATATGGGAAGTGGTACTGTCCAGTGTCACATATCCCACTATACAGAGTGTGGGAAGTGGTACTGTCCAGTGTCACATATCCCGCTATACAAAATATGGGAAGTGGTACTGTCCAGTGTCACATATCCCGCTATACAGAGCATGGGAAGTGGTACTGTCCAGTGTCACATATCCCACTATACAGAGCATGGGAAGTGGTACTGTCCAGTGTCACATATCCCACTATACAGTGCGTGGGAAGTGGTACTATGCAGTGTCACATATTCCACTGTAAAGAGCATGGGAAGTGGTACTATGCAGTGTCACATATCCCAGTATACAGATCACGGGAAATGGTACTGTCCATTGTCACATATCCCACTATACAGAGCAAGGGAAGTGGTATTGCCCAGTGTCACATATCCCGCTATACAGAATATGGGAAGTGGTACTGTCCATTGTCACATGTCTCACTATACAGACTATGGGAAGTGGTACTGTCCAGTGTCACATATCCCGCTATACAGACCATGGGAAGTGGTACTGTCCAGCGTCACATATACCACTATACAGAGCATGGGAAGTGGTACTGTCCATTGTCAGATGTCTCACTATACAGAGCATGGGAAGTGGTACTGTCCAGTGTCACATATCCCACTATATACAGCATGGGAAGTGTTACTGTCCCGTGTCACATATCCCACTATACAGAGCATGGGAAGTGGTACTATGCAGTGTCAGATATTCCACTATACAGAGCATGGGAAGTGGTACTGTCCATTGTCACATATCCCACTATACAGAGCATGGGAAGTGGTACTGTCCATTGTCACATATCCCACTATACAGAGCATGAGTAGTGGTACTGTCCATTGTCACATATCCCACTATACAGAGCATGGGAAGTGGTATTATGCAGTGTCACATATCCCACTATACAGAATATGGGAAGTGGTACTGTCCAGTGTCACATATCCCGCTATACAGAGCATGGGAAGTGGTACTGTCCAGTGTCACATATCGCAATATACAGAGCATGGGAAGTGGTACTGTCCAATGTCACATATCCCACTATACAGAGTGTGGGAAGTGGTACTGTCCAGTGTCACATATCCCACTATACAGAGCATGGGAAGTGGTACTATGCAGTGTCACATATCCCGCTATACAGAGCAAGGGAAGTGGTACTGTCCAGTGTCACATATCCGACTATACAGAATATGGGAAGTGGTACTGTCCAGTGTCACATATCCCACTATACAGAATATGGGAAGTGGTACTGTCCAGTGTCACATATCCCGCTATACAGAGCATGGGAAGTGGTACTGTCCATTGTCACATATCCCACTATACAGAGCGTGGGAAGTGGTACTGTCCATTGTCACATATCCCACTATACAGAGCATGGGAAGTGGTACTATGCAGTGTCACATATTCCACTATACATAGCATGGGAAGTGGTACTGTCCATTGTCACATATCCCACTATACAGAGCGTGGGAAGTGGTAATGTCCATTGTCACATATCCCACTATACAGAACATGGGAAGTGGTACTGTCCAGTGTCACATATCCCACTATACAGAGCATGGGAAGTGGTATTGTCCAGTGTCACATATCCCACTATACAGAGCGTGGGAAGTGGTACTATGCAGTGTCACATATCCCACTATACAGAGCATGGGAAGTGGTACTGTCCAGTGTCACATATCCCACTATACAGAGCATGGGAAGTGGGACTGTCCAGTGTCCATATCCCACTATACAGTGCGTGGGAAGTGGTACTATGCAGTGTCACATATTCCACTATAAAGAGCATGGGAAGTGGTACTATGCAGTGTCACATATCCCACTATACAGATCACGGGAAATGGTACTGTCCATTGTCACATATCCCACTGTACAGAGCAAGGGAAGTGGTACTGTCCAGTGTCACATATCCCGCTATACAGAATATGGGAAGTGGTACTGTCCATTGTCACATGTCTCACTATACAGACCATGGGAAGTGGTACTGTCCAGTGTCACACATCCCGCTATACAGACCATGGGAAGTGGTACTGTCCAGCGTCACATATACCACTATGCAAAGCATGGGAAGTGGTACTGTCCAGTGTCACATATCCCACTATACAGACCATGGGAAGTGGTACTGTCCAGTGTCACATATACCACTATACAGAGCATGGGAAGTGATACTGTCCAGTGTCACATATCCCACTATATACAGCATGGGAAGTGTTACTGTCCCGTGTCACATATCCCACTATACAGAGCATGGGAAGTGGTACTATGCAGTGTCACATATTCCACTATACAGAGCATGGGAAGTGGTACTGTCCATTGTCACATATCCCACTATGCAGAGCATGGGAAGTGGTACTGTCCATTGTCACATATCCCACTATATAGAGCATGAGTAGTGGTACTGTCCATTGTCACATATCCCACTATACAGAGCATGGGAAGTGGTATTATGCAGTGTCACATATCCCACTATACAGAATATGGGAAGTGGTACTGTCCAGTGTCACATATCCCGCTATACAGAGCATGGGAAGTGGTACTGTCCAGTGTCACATATCCCAATATACAGAGCATGGGAAGTGGTACTGTCCAGTGTCACATATCCCACTATACAGAGTGTGGGAAGTGGTACTGTCCAGTGTCACATATCCCACTATACAGAGCATGGGAAGTGGTACTATGCAGTGTCACATATCACGCTATACAGAGCAAGGGAAGTGGTACTGTCCATTGTCACATATCCCACTATACAGAGCGTGGGAAGTGGTACTATGCCGTATTACATATTCTACTATACAGAGCATGGGAAGTGGTATTGTACATTTTCACATATCCCACTATATAGAGCATGGGAAGTGGTACTGTCCATTGTCACATATCCCACTATACAGAGCGTGGGAAGTGTTACTATGCAGTGTCACATATCCCGCTATACAGAGCATGGGAAGTGGTACTGTCCAGTGTTACATATCCCACTATACAGAGTGTGGGAAGTGGTACTGTCCAGTGTCACATATCCCACTATACAGAGTGTGGGAAGTGGTACTATGCAGTGCCACATGTCCCGCTATACAGAGCAAGGGAAGTGGTACTGTCCAGTGTCACATATCCGACTATACAGAATATGGGAAGTAGTACTGTCCAGTGTCACATATCCCGCTATACAGAGCATGGGAAGTGGTACTGTCCAGTGTCACATATCCCACTATACAGAGTGTGGGAAGTGGTACTGTCCAGTGTCACATATCCCGCTATACAGAATATGGGAAGTGGTACTGTCCAGTGTCACATATCCCACTATACAGAGTGTGGGAAGTGGTACTGTCCAGTGTCACATATCCCGCTATACAAAATATGGGAAGTGGTACTGTCCAGTGTCACATATCCCGCTATACAGAGCATGGGAAGTGGTACTGTCCAGTGTCACATATCCCACTATACAGAGCATGGGAAGTGGTACTGTCCAGTGTCACATATCCCACTATACAGTGCGTGGGAAGTGGTACTATGCAGTGTCACATATTCCACTGTAAAGAGCATGGGAAGTGGTACTATGCAGTGTCACATATCCCAGTATACAGATCACGGGAAATGGTACTGTCCATTGTCACATATCCCACTATACAGAGCAAGGGAAGTGGTATTGCCCAGTGTCACATATCCCGCTATACAGAATATGGGAAGTGGTACTGTCCATTGTCACATGTCTCACTATACAGACTATGGGAAGTGGTACTGTCCAGTGTCACATATCCCGCTATACAGACCATGGGAAGTGGTACTGTCCAGCGTCACATATACCACTATACAGAGCATGGGAAGTGGTACTGTCCATTGTCAGATGTCTCACTATACAGAGCATGGGAAGTGGTACTGTCCAGTGTCACATATCCCACTATATACAGCATGGGAAGTGTTACTGTCCCGTGTCACATATCCCACTATACAGAGCATGGGAAGTGGTACTATGCAGTGTCAGATATTCCACTATACAGAGCATGGGAAGTGGTACTGTCCATTGTCACATATCCCACTATACAGAGCATGGGAAGTGGTACTGTCCATTGTCACATATCCCACTATACAGAGCATGAGTAGTGGTACTGTCCATTGTCACATATCCCACTATACAGAGCATGGGAAGTGGTATTATGCAGTGTCACATATCCCACTATACAGAATATGGGAAGTGGTACTGTCCAGTGTCACATATCCCGCTATACAGAGCATGGGAAGTGGTACTGTCCAGTGTCACATATCGCAATATACAGAGCATGGGAAGTGGTACTGTCCAATGTCACATATCCCACTATACAGAGTGTGGGAAGTGGTACTGTCCAGTGTCACATATCCCACTATACAGAGCATGGGAAGTGGTACTATGCAGTGTCACATATCCCGCTATACAGAGCAAGGGAAGTGGTACTGTCCAGTGTCACATATCCGACTATACAGAATATGGGAAGTGGTACTGTCCAGTGTCACATATCCCACTATACAGAATATGGGAAGTGGTACTGTCCAGTGTCACATATCCCGCTATACAGAGCATGGGAAGTGGTACTGTCCATTGTCACATATCCCACTATACAGAGCGTGGGAAGTGGTACTGTCCATTGTCACATATCCCACTATACAGAGCATGGGAAGTGGTACTATGCAGTGTCACATATTCCACTATACATAGCATGGGAAGTGGTACTGTCCATTGTCACATATCCCACTATACAGAGCGTGGGAAGTGGTAATGTCCATTGTCACATATCCCACTATACAGAACATGGGAAGTGGTACTGTCCAGTGTCACATATCCCACTATACAGAGCATGGGAAGTGGTATTGTCCAGTGTCACATATCCCACTATACAGAGCGTGGGAAGTGGTACTATGCAGTGTCACATATCCCACTATACAGAGCATGGGAAGTGTTACTGTCCAGTGTCACATATCCCACTATACAGAGCATGGGAAGTGGGACTGTCCAGTGTCCATATCCCACTATACAGTGCGTGGGAAGTGGTACTATGCAGTGTCACATATTCCACTATAAAGAGCATGGGAAGTGGTACTATGCAGTGTCACATATCCCACTATACAGATCACGGGAAATGGTACTGTCCATTGTCACATATCCCACTGTACAGAGCAAGGGAAGTGGTACTGTCCAGTGTCACATATCCCGCTATACAGAATATGGGAAGTGGTACTGTCCATTGTCACATGTCTCACTATACAGACCATGGGAAGTGGTACTGTCCAGTGTCACACATCCCGCTATACAGACCATGGGAAGTGGTACTGTCCAGCGTCACATATACCACTATGCAAAGCATGGGAAGTGGTACTGTCCAGTGTCACATATCCCACTATACAGACCATGGGAAGTGGTACTGTCCAGTGTCACATATACCACTATACAGAGCATGGGAAGTGATACTGTCCAGTGTCACATATCCCACTATATACAGCATGGGAAGTGTTACTGTCCCGTGTCACATATCCCACTATACAGAGCATGGGAAGTGGTACTATGCAGTGTCACATATTCCACTATACAGAGCATGGGAAGTGGTACTGTCCATTGTCACATATCCCACTATGCAGAGCATGGGAAGTGGTACTGTCCATTGTCACATATCCCACTATATAGAGCATGAGTAGTGGTACTGTCCATTGTCACATATCCCACTATACAGAGCATGGGAAGTGGTATTATGCAGTGTCACATATCCCACTATACAGAATATGGGAAGTGGTACTGTCCAGTGTCACATATCCCGCTATACAGAGCATGGGAAGTGGTACTGTCCAGTGTCACATATCCCAATATACAGAGCATGGGAAGTGGTACTGTCCAGTGTCACATATCCCACTATACAGAGTGTGGGAAGTGGTACTGTCCAGTGTCACATATCCCACTATACAGAGCATGGGAAGTGGTACTATGCAGTGTCACATATCACGCTATACAGAGCAAGGGAAGTGGTACTGTCCATTGTCACATATCCCACTATACAGAGCATGGGAAGTGGTACTGTCCATTGTCACATATCCCACTATACAGAGCATGAGTAGTGGTACTGTCCATTGTCACATATCCCACTATACAGAGCATGGGAAGTGGTATTATGCAGTGTCACATATCCCACTATACAGAATATGGGAAGTGGTACTGTCCAGTGTCACATATCCCGCTATACAGAGCATGGGAAGTGGTACTGTCCAGTGTCACATATCGCAATATACAGAGCATGGGAAGTGGTACTGTCCAATGTCACATATCCCACTATACAGAGTGTGGGAAGTGGTACTGTCCAGTGTCACATATCCCACTATACAGAGCATGGGAAGTGGTACTATGCAGTGTCACATATCCCGCTATACAGAGCAAGGGAAGTGGTACTGTCCAGTGTCACATATCCGACTATACAGAATATGGGAAGTGGTACTGTCCAGTGTCACATATCCCACTATACAGAATATGGGAAGTGGTACTGTCCAGTGTCACATATCCCGCTATACAGAGCATGGGAAGTGGTACTGTCCATTGTCACATATCCCACTATACAGAGCGTGGGAAGTGGTACTGTCCATTGTCACATATCCCACTATACAGAGCATGGGAAGTGGTACTATGCAGTGTCACATATTCCACTATACATAGCATGGGAAGTGGTACTGTCCATTGTCACATATCCCACTATACAGAGCGTGGGAAGTGGTAATGTCCATTGTCACATATCCCACTATACAGAACATGGGAAGTGGTACTGTCCAGTGTCACATATCCCACTATACAGAGCATGGGAAGTGGTATTGTCCAGTGTCACATATCCCACTATACAGAGCGTGGGAAGTGGTACTATGCAGTGTCACATATCCCACTATACAGAGCATGGGAAGTGGTACTGTCCAGTGTCACATATCCCACTATACAGAGCATGGGAAGTGGGACTGTCCAGTGTCCATATCCCACTATACAGTGCGTGGGAAGTGGTACTATGCAGTGTCACATATTCCACTATAAAGAGCATGGGAAGTGGTACTATGCAGTGTCACATATCCCACTATACAGATCACGGGAAATGGTACTGTCCATTGTCACATATCCCACTGTACAGAGCAAGGGAAGTGGTACTGTCCAGTGTCACATATCCCGCTATACAGAATATGGGAAGTGGTACTGTCCATTGTCACATGTCTCACTATACAGACCATGGGAAGTGGTACTGTCCAGTGTCACACATCCCGCTATACAGACCATGGGAAGTGGTACTGTCCAGCGTCACATATA
Source organism: Pseudophryne corroboree (assembly GCF_028390025.1). Taxonomy (NCBI): domain Eukaryota; kingdom Metazoa; phylum Chordata; class Amphibia; order Anura; family Myobatrachidae; genus Pseudophryne; species Pseudophryne corroboree. Next base: position 835,500,958 of record NC_086449.1, on the reverse strand, counting down.
CCACTATGCAAAGCATGGGAAGTGGTACTGTCCAGTGTCACATATCCCACTATACAGACCATGGGAAGTGGTACTGTCCAGTGTCACATATACCACTATACAGAGCATGGGAAGTGATACTGTCCAGTGTCACATATCCCACTATATACAGCATGGGAAGTGTTACTGTCCCGTGTCACATATCCCACTATACAGAGCATGGGAAGTGGTACTATGCAGTGTCACATATTCCACTATACAGAGCATGGGAAGTGGTACTGTCCATTGTCACATATCCCACTATGCAGAGCATGGGAAGTGGTACTGTCCATTGTCACATATCCCACTATATAGAGCATGAGTAGTGGTACTGTCCATTGTCACATATCCCACTATACAGAGCATGGGAAGTGGTATTATGCAGTGTCACATATCCCACTATACAGAATATGGGAAGTGGTACTGTCCAGTGTCACATATCCCGCTATACAGAGCATGGGAAGTGGTACTGTCCAGTGTCACATATCCCAATATACAGAGCATGGGAAGTGGTACTGTCCAGTGTCACATATCCCACTATACAGAGTGTGGGAAGTGGTACTGTCCAGTGTCACATATCCCACTATACAGAGCATGGGAAGTGGTACTATGCAGTGTCACATATCACGCTATACAGAGCAAGGGAAGTGGTACTGTCCAGTGTCACATATCCGACTATACAGAATATGGGAAGTGGTACTGTCCAGTGTCACATATCCCACTATACAGAATATGGGAAGTGGTACTGTCCAGTGTCACATATCCCGCTATACAGAGCATGGGAAGTGGTACTGTCCAGTGTCACATATCCCACTATACAGAGTGTGGGAAGTGGTACTGTCCAGTGTCACATATCCCACTATACAGAGTGTGGGAAGTGGTACTATGCAGTGCCACATATTCCACTATACAGAGCATGGGAAGTGGTACTATGCAGTGTCACATATCCCGCTATACAGAGCAAGGGAAGTGGTACTGTCCAGTGTCACATATCCCACTATACAGAGCAAGGGAAGTGGTACTGTCCAGTGTCACATATCCCGCTATACAGAATATGGGAAGTGGTACTGTCCATTGTCACATAAGCCACTATACAGAGCAAAGGAAGTGGTACTATGCAGTGTCACATATTCCACTATACAGAGCATGGGAAGTGGTACTATCCATTGTCACATATCCCACTATACAGAATATGGGAAGTGGTACTGTCCATTGTCACATATCCCACTATACAGAGCGTGGGAAGTGGTACTATGCCGTGTTACATATTCTACTATACAGAGCATGGGAAGTGGTATTGTCCATTTTCACATATCCCACTATATAGAGCATGGGAAGTGGTACTGTCCATTGTCACATATCCCACTATACAGAGCGTGGGAAGTGGTACTATGCAGTGTCACATATTCCACTATACAGAGCATGGGAAGTGGTACTATGCAGTGTCACATATCCCGCTATACAGAGCAAGGGAAGTGGTACTGTCCAGTGTCACATATCCCACTATACAGAGCAAGGGAAGTGGTACTGTCCAGTGTCACATATCCCGCTATACAGAATATGGGAAGTGGTACTGTCCATTGTCACATAAGCCACTATACAGAGCAAAGGAAGTGGTACTATGCAGTGTCACATATTCCACTATACAGAGCAAGGGAAGTGGTACTGTCCAGTGTCACATATCCGACTATACAGAATATGGGAAGTGGTACTGTCCAGTGTCACATATCCCACTATACAGAATATGGGAAGTGGTACTGTCCAGTGTCACATATCCCACTATACAGAATATGGGAAGTGGTACTGTCCAGTGTCACATATCCCGCTATACAGAGGATGGGAAGTGGTACTGTCCATTGTCACATATCCCACTATACAGAGCGTGGGAAGTGGTACTGTCCATTGTCACATATCCCACTATACAGAGCATGGGAAGTGGTACTATGCAGTGTCACATATTCCACTATACATAGCATGGGAAGTGGTACTGTCCATTGTCACATATCCCACTATACAGAGCGTGGGAAGTGGTACTGTCCATTGTCACATATCCCACTATACAGAACATGGGAAGTGGTACTGTCCAGTGTCACATATCCCACTATACAGAGCATGGGAAGTGGTATTGTCCAGTGTCACATATCCCACTATACAGAGCGTGGGAAGTGGTACTATGCAGTGTCACATATCCCACTATACAGAGCATGGGAAGTGGTACTGTCCAGTGTCACATATCCCACTATACAGAGCATGGGAAGTGGGACTGTCCAGTGTCCATATCCCACTATACAGTGCGTGGGAAGTGGTACTATGCAGTGTCACATATTCCACTATAAAGAGCATGGGAAGTGGTACTATGCAGTGTCACATATCCCACTATACAGATCACGGGAAATGGTACTGTCCATTGTCACATATCCCACTGTACAGAGCAAGGGAAGTGGTACTGTCCAGTGTCACATATCCCGCTATACAGAATATGGGAAGTGGTACTGTCCATTGTCACATGTCTCACTATACAGACCATGGGAAGTGGTACTGTCCAGTGTCACACATCCCGCTATACAGACCATGGGAAGTGGTACTGTCCAGCGTCACATATACCACTATGCAAAGCATGGGAAGTGGTACTGTCCAGTGTCACATATCCCACTATACAGACCATGGGAAGTGGTACTGTCCAGTGTCACATATACCACTATACAGAGCATGGGAAGTGGTACTGTCCAGTGTCACATATCCCACTATATACAGCATGGGAAGTGTTACTGTCCCGTGTCACATATCCCACTATACAGAGCATGGGAAGTGGTACTATGCAGTGTCACATATTCCACTATACAGAGCATGGGAAGTGGTACTGTCCATTGTCACATATCCCACTATACAGAGCATGGGAAGTGGTACTGTCCATTGTCACATATCCCACTATATAGAGCATGAGTAGTGGTACTGTCCATTGTCACATATCCCACTATACAGAGCATGGGAAGTGGTATTATGCAGTGTCACATATCCCACTATACAGAATATGGGAAGTGGTACTGTCCAGTGTCACATATCCCGCTATACAGAGCATGGGAAGTGGTACTATGCAGTGTCACATATCCCGCTATACAGAGCAAGGGAAGTGGTACTGTCCAGTGTCACATATCCGACTATACAGAATATGGGAAGTGGTACTGTCCAGTGTCACATATCCCACTATACAGAATATGGGAAGTGGTACTGTCCAGTGTCACATATCCCGCTATACAGAGCATGGGAAGTGGTACTGTCCATTGTCACATATCCCACTATACAGAGCGTGGGAAGTGGTACTGTCCATTGTCACATATCCCACTATACAGAGCATGGGAAGTGGTACTATGCAGTGTCACATATTCCACTATACATAGCATGGGAAGTGGTACTGTCCATTGTCACATATCCCACTATACAGAGCGTGGGAAGTGGTAATGTCCATTGTCACATATCCCACTATACAGAACATGGGAAGTGGTACTGTCCAGTGTCACATATCCCACTATACAGAGCATGGGAAGTGGTATTGTCCAGTGTCACATATCCCACTATACAGAGCGTGGGAAGTGGTACTATGCAGTGTCACATATCCCACTATACAGAGCATGGGAAGTGTTACTGTCCAGTGTCACATATCCCACTATACAGAGCATGGGAAGTGGGACTGTCCAGTGTCCATATCCCACTATACAGTGCGTGGGAAGTGGTACTATGCAGTGTCACATATTCCACTATAAAGAGCATGGGAAGTGGTACTATGCAGTGTCACATATCCCACTATACAGATCACGGGAAATGGTACTGTCCATTGTCACATATCCCACTGTACAGAGCAAGGGAAGTGGTACTGTCCAGTGTCACATATCCCGCTATACAGAATATGGGAAGTGGTACTGTCCATTGTCACATGTCTCACTATACAGACCATGGGAAGTGGTACTGTCCAGTGTCACACATCCCGCTATACAGACCATGGGAAGTGGTACTGTCCAGCGTCACATATACCACTATGCAAAGCATGGGAAGTGGTACTGTCCAGTGTCACATATCCCACTATACAGACCATGGGAAGTGGTACTGTCCAGTGTCACATATACCACTATACAGAGCATGGGAAGTGATACTGTCCAGTGTCACATATCCCACTATATACAGCATGGGAAGTGTTACTGTCCCGTGTCACATATCCCACTATACAGAGCATGGGAAGTGGTACTATGCAGTGTCACATATTCCACTATACAGAGCATGGGAAGTGGTACTGTCCATTGTCACATATCCCACTATGCAGAGCATGGGAAGTGGTACTGTCCATTGTCACATATCCCACTATATAGAGCATGAGTAGTGGTACTGTCCATTGTCACATATCCCACTATACAGAGCATGGGAAGTGGTATTATGCAGTGTCACATATCCCACTATACAGAATATGGGAAGTGGTACTGTCCAGTGTCACATATCCCGCTATACAGAGCATGGGAAGTGGTACTGTCCAGTGTCACATATCCCAATATACAGAGCATGGGAAGTGGTACTGTCCAGTGTCACATATCCCACTATACAGAGTGTGGGAAGTGGTACTGTCCAGTGTCACATATCCCACTATACAGAGCATGGGAAGTGGTACTATGCAGTGTCACATATCACGCTATACAGAGCAAGGGAAGTGGTACTGTCCATTGTCACATATCCCACTATACAGAGCATGGGAAGTGGTACTGTCCATTGTCACATATCCCACTATACAGAGCATGAGTAGTGGTACTGTCCATTGTCACATATCCCACTATACAGAGCATGGGAAGTGGTATTATGCAGTGTCACATATCCCACTATACAGAATATGGGAAGTGGTACTGTCCAGTGTCACATATCCCGCTATACAGAGCATGGGAAGTGGTACTGTCCAGTGTCACATATCGCAATATACAGAGCATGGGAAGTGGTACTGTCCAATGTCACATATCCCACTATACAGAGTGTGGGAAGTGGTACTGTCCAGTGTCACATATCCCACTATACAGAGCATGGGAAGTGGTACTATGCAGTGTCACATATCCCGCTATACAGAGCAAGGGAAGTGGTACTGTCCAGTGTCACATATCCGACTATACAGAATATGGGAAGTGGTACTGTCCAGTGTCACATATCCCACTATACAGAATATGGGAAGTGGTACTGTCCAGTGTCACATATCCCGCTATACAGAGCATGGGAAGTGGTACTGTCCATTGTCACATATCCCACTATACAGAGCGTGGGAAGTGGTACTGTCCATTGTCACATATCCCACTATACAGAGCATGGGAAGTGGTACTATGCAGTGTCACATATTCCACTATACATAGCATGGGAAGTGGTACTGTCCATTGTCACATATCCCACTATACAGAGCGTGGGAAGTGGTAATGTCCATTGTCACATATCCCACTATACAGAACATGGGAAGTGGTACTGTCCAGTGTCACATATCCCACTATACAGAGCATGGGAAGTGGTATTGTCCAGTGTCACATATCCCACTATACAGAGCGTGGGAAGTGGTACTATGCAGTGTCACATATCCCACTATACAGAGCATGGGAAGTGGTACTGTCCAGTGTCACATATCCCACTATACAGAGCATGGGAAGTGGGACTGTCCAGTGTCCATATCCCACTATACAGTGCGTGGGAAGTGGTACTATGCAGTGTCACATATTCCACTATAAAGAGCATGGGAAGTGGTACTATGCAGTGTCACATATCCCACTATACAGATCACGGGAAATGGTACTGTCCATTGTCACATATCCCACTGTACAGAGCAAGGGAAGTGGTACTGTCCAGTGTCACATATCCCGCTATACAGAATATGGGAAGTGGTACTGTCCATTGTCACATGTCTCACTATACAGACCATGGGAAGTGGTACTGTCCAGTGTCACACATCCCGCTATACAGACCATGGGAAGTGGTACTGTCCAGCGTCACATATACCACTATGCAAAGCATGGGAAGTGGTACTGTCCAGTGTCACATATCCCACTATACAGACCATGGGAAGTGGTACTGTCCAGTGTCACATATACCACTATACAGAGCATGGGAAGTGATACTGTCCAGTGTCACATATCCCACTATATACAGCATGGGAAGTGTTACTGTCCCGTGTCACATATCCCACTATACAGAGCATGGGAAGTGGTACTATGCAGTGTCACATATTCCACTATACAGAGCATGGGAAGTGGTACTGTCCATTGTCACATATCCCACTATGCAGAGCATGGGAAGTGGTACTGTCCATTGTCACATATCCCACTATATAGAGCATGAGTAGTGGTACTGTCCATTGTCACATATCCCACTATACAGAGCATGGGAAGTGGTATTATGCAGTGTCACATATCCCACTATACAGAATATGGGAAGTGGTACTGTCCAGTGTCACATATCCCGCTATACAGAGCATGGGAAGTGGTACTGTCCAGTGTCACATATCCCAATATACAGAGCATGGGAAGTGGTACTGTCCAGTGTCACATATCCCACTATACAGAGTGTGGGAAGTGGTACTGTCCAGTGTCACATATCCCACTATACAGAGCATGGGAAGTGGTACTATGCAGTGTCACATATCACGCTATACAGAGCAAGGGAAGTGGTACTGTCCAGTGTCACATATCCGACTATACAGAATATGGGAAGTGGTACTGTCCAGTGTCACATATCCCACTATACAGAATATGGGAAGTGGTACTGTCCAGTGTCACATATCCCGCTATACAGAGCATGGGAAGTGGTACTGTCCAGTGTCACATATCCCACTATACAGAGTGTGGGAAGTGGTACTGTCCAGTGTCACATATCCCACTATACAGAGTGTGGGAAGTGGTACTATGCAGTGCCACATATTCCACTATACAGAGCATGGGAAGTGGTACTATGCAGTGTCACATATCCCGCTATACAGAGCAAGGGAAGTGGTACTGTCCAGTGTCACATATCCCACTATACAGAGCAAGGGAAGTGGTACTGTCCAGTGTCACATATCCCGCTATACAGAATATGGGAAGTGGTACTGTCCATTGTCACATAAGCCACTATACAGAGCAAAGGAAGTGGTACTATGCAGTGTCACATATTCCACTATACAGAGCATGGGAAGTGGTACTATCCATTGTCACATATCCCACTATACAGAATATGGGAAGTGGTACTGTCCATTGTCACATATCCCACTATACAGAGCGTGGGAAGTGGTACTATGCCGTGTTACATATTCTACTATACAGAGCATGGGAAGTGGTATTGTCCATTTTCACATATCCCACTATATAGAGCATGGGAAGTGGTACTGTCCATTGTCACATATCCCACTATACAGAGCGTGGGAAGTGGTACTATGCAGTGTCACATATTCCACTATACAGAGCATGGGAAGTGGTACTATGCAGTGTCACATATCCCGCTATACAGAGCAAGGGAAGTGGTACTGTCCAGTGTCACATATCCCACTATACAGAGCAAGGGAAGTGGTACTGTCCAGTGTCACATATCCCGCTATACAGAATATGGGAAGTGGTACTGTCCATTGTCACATAAGCCACTATACAGAGCAAAGGAAGTGGTACTATGCAGTGTCACATATTCCACTATACAGAGCAAGGGAAGTGGTACTGTCCAGTGTCACATATCCGACTATACAGAATATGGGAAGTGGTACTGTCCAGTGTCACATATCCCACTATACAGAATATGGGAAGTGGTACTGTCCAGTGTCACATATCCCACTATACAGAATATGGGAAGTGGTACTGTCCAGTGTCACATATCCCGCTATACAGAGGATGGGAAGTGGTACTGTCCATTGTCACATATCCCACTATACAGAGCGTGGGAAGTGGTACTGTCCATTGTCACATATCCCACTATACAGAGCATGGGAAGTGGTACTATGCAGTGTCACATATTCCACTATACATAGCATGGGAAGTGGTACTGTCCATTGTCACATATCCCACTATACAGAGCGTGGGAAGTGGTACTGTCCATTGTCACATATCCCACTATACAGAACATGGGAAGTGGTACTGTCCAGTGTCACATATCCCACTATACAGAGCATGGGAAGTGGTATTGTCCAGTGTCACATATCCCACTATACAGAGCGTGGGAAGTGGTACTATGCAGTGTCACATATCCCACTATACAGAGCATGGGAAGTGGTACTGTCCAGTGTCACATATCCCACTATACAGAGCATGGGAAGTGGGACTGTCCAGTGTCCATATCCCACTATACAGTGCGTGGGAAGTGGTACTATGCAGTGTCACATATTCCACTATAAAGAGCATGGGAAGTGGTACTATGCAGTGTCACATATCCCACTATACAGATCACGGGAAATGGTACTGTCCATTGTCACATATCCCACTGTACAGAGCAAGGGAAGTGGTACTGTCCAGTGTCACATATCCCGCTATACAGAATATGGGAAGTGGTACTGTCCATTGTCACATGTCTCACTATACAGACCATGGGAAGTGGTACTGTCCAGTGTCACACATCCCGCTATACAGACCATGGGAAGTGGTACTGTCCAGCGTCACATATACCACTATGCAAAGCATGGGAAGTGGTACTGTCCAGTGTCACATATCCCACTATACAGACCATGGGAAGTGGTACTGTCCAGTGTCACATATACCACTATACAGAGCATGGGAAGTGGTACTGTCCAGTGTCACATATCCCACTATATACAGCATGGGAAGTGTTACTGTCCCGTGTCACATATCCCACTATACAGAGCATGGGAAGTGGTACTATGCAGTGTCACATATTCCACTATACAGAGCATGGGAAGTGGTACTGTCCATTGTCACATATCCCACTATACAGAGCATGGGAAGTGGTACTGTCCATTGTCACATATCCCACTATATAGAGCATGAGTAGTGGTACTGTCCATTGTCACATATCCCACTATACAGAGCATGGGAAGTGGTATTATGCAGTGTCACATATCCCACTATACAGAATATGGGAAGTGGTACTGTCCAGTGTCACATATCCCGCTATACAGAGCATGGGAAGTGGTACTGTCCAGTGTCACATATCCCAATATACAGAGCATGGAAGTGGTACTGTCCAGTGTCACATATCCCACTATACAGAGTGTGGGAAGTGGTACTGTCCAGTGTCACATATCCCACTATACAGAGCATGGGAAGTGGTACTATGCAGTGTCACATATCACGCTATACAGAGCAAGGGAAGTGGTACTGTCCAGTGTCACATATCCGACTATACAGAATATGGGAAGTGGTACTGTCCAGTGTCACATATCCCACTATACAGAATATGGGAAGTGGTACTGTCCAGTGTCACATATCCCGCTATACAGAGCATGGGAAGTGGTACTGTCCAGTGTCACATATCCCACTATACAGAGTGTGGGAAGTGGTACTGTCCAGTGTCACATATCCCACTATACAGAGTGTGGGAAGTGGTACTGTCCAGCGTCACATATCCCGCTATACAGAATATGGGAAGTGGTACTGTCCATTGTCACATAAGCCACTATACAGAGCAAAGGAAGTGGTACTATGCAGTGTCACATATTCCACTATACAGAGCATGGGAAGTGGTACTATCCATTGTCACATATCCCACTATACAGAATATGGGAAGTGGTACTGTCCATTGTCACATATCCCACTATACAGAGCGTGGGAAGTGGTACTATGCAGTGTCACATATTCCACTATACAGAGCATGGGAAGTGGTACTATGCAGTGTCACATATCCCGCTATACAGAGCAAGGGAAGTGGTACTGTCCAGTGTCACATATCCCACTATACAGAGCAAGGGAAGTGGTACTGTCCAGTGTCACATATCCCGCTATACAGAATATGGGAAGTGGTACTGTCCATTGTCACATAAGCCACTATACAGAGCAAAGGAAGTGGTACTATGCAGTGTCACATATTCCACTATGCAGAGCAAGGGAAGTGGTACTGTCCAGTGTCACATATCCGACTATACAGAATATGGGAAGTGGTACTGTCCAGTGTCACATATCCCACTATACAGAATATGGGAAGTGGTACTGTCCAGTGTCACATATCCCACTATACAGAGTGTGGGAAGTGGTACTGTCCATTGTCACATATCCCACTATACAGAGTGTGGGAAGTGGTACTATGCAGTGCCACATATTCCACTATACAGAGCATGGGAAGTGGTACTATGCAGTGTCACATATCCCGCTATACAGAGCAAGGGAAGTGGTACTGTCCAGTGTCACATATCTCACTATACAGAGCAAGGGAAGTGGTACTGTCCAGTGTCACATATCCCGCTATACAGAATATGGGAAGTGGTACTGTCCATTGTCACATAAGCCACTATACAGAGCATGGGAAGTGGTACTATGCAGTGTCACATATTCCACTATACAGAGCATGGGAAGTGGTACTGTCCATTGTCACGTATCCCACTATACAGAATATGGGAAGTGGTACTGTCCATTGTCACATATCCCACTATACAGAGCGTGGGAAGTGGTACTATGCCGTGTTACATATTCTACTATACAGAGCATGGGAAGTGGTATTGTCCATTTTCACATATCCCACTATATAGAACATGGGAAGTGGTACTGTCCATTGTCACATATCCCACTATACAGAGCGTGGGAAGTGTTACTATGCAGTGTCACATATCCCGCTATACAGAGCATGGGAAGTGGTACTGTCCAGTGTCACATATCCCACTATACAGAGTGTGGGAAGTGGTACTGTCCAGTGTCACATATCCCACTATACAGAGTGTGGGAAGTGGTACTATGCAGTGCCACATGTCCCGCTATACAGAGCAAGGGAAGTGGTACTGTCCAGTGTCACATATCCGACTATACAGAATATGGGAAGTAGTACTGTCCAGTGTCACATATCCCGCTATACAGAGCATGGGAAGTGGTACTGTCCAGTGTCACATATCCCACTATACAGAGTGTGGGAAGTGGTACTGTCCAGTGTCACATATCCCGCTATACAGAATATGGGAAGTGGTACTGTCCAGTGTCACATATCCCACTATACAGAGTGTGGGAAGTGGTACTGTCCAGTGTCACATATCCCGCTATACAAAATATGGGAAGTGGTACTGTCCAGTGTCACATATCCCGCTATACAGAGCATGGGAAGTGGTACTGTCCAGTGTCACATATCCCACTATACAGAGCATGGGAAGTGGTACTGTCCAGTGTCACATATCCCACTATACAGTGCGTGGGAAGTGGTACTATGCAGTGTCACATATTCCACTGTAAAGAGCATGGGAAGTGGTACTATGCAGTGTCACATATCCCAGTATACAGATCACGGGAAATGGTACTGTCCATTGTCACATATCCCACTATACAGAGCAAGGGAAGTGGTATTGCCCAGTGTCACATATCCCGCTATACAGAATATGGGAAGTGGTACTGTCCATTGTCACATGTCTCACTATACAGACCATGGGAAGTGGTACTGTCCAGTGTCACATATCCCGTTATACAGACCATGGGAAGTGGTACTGTCCAGCGTCACATATACCACTATACAGAGCATGGGAAGTGGTACTGTCCATTGTCAGATGTCTCACTATACAGAGCATGGGAAGTGGTACTGTCCAGTGTCACATATCCCACTATATACAGCATGGGAAGTGTTACTGTCCCGTGTCACATATCCCACTATACAGAGCATGGGAAGTGGTACTATGCAGTGTCAGATATTCCACTATACAGAGCATGGGAAGTGGTACTGTCCATTGTCACATATCCCACTATACAGAGCATGGGAAGTGGTACTGTCCATTGTCACATATCCCACTATATAGAGCATGAGTAGTGGTACTGTCCATTGTCACATATCCCACTATACAGAGCATGGGAAGTGGTATTATGCAGTGTCACATATCCCACTATACAGAATATGGGAAGTGGTACTGTCCAGTGTCACATATCCCGCTATAAAGAGCATGGGAAGTGGTACTGTCCAGTGTCACATATCCCAATATACAGAGCATGGGAAGTGGTACTGTCCAGTGTCACATATCCCACTATACAGAGTGTGGGAAGTGGTACTGTCCAGTGTCACATATCCCACTATACAGAGCATGGGAAGTGGTACTATGCAGTGTCACATATCACGCTATACAGAGCAAGGGAAGTGGTACTGTCCAGTGTCACATATCCGACTATACAGAATATGGGAAGTGGTACTGTCCAGTGTCACATATCCCACTATACAGAATATGGGAAGTGGTACTGTCCAGTGTCACATATCCCGCTATACAGAGCATGGGAAGTGGTACTGTCCAGTGTCACATATCCCACTATACAGAGTGTGGGAAGTGGTACTGTCCAGTGTCACATATCCCACTATACAGAGTGTGGGAAGTGGTACTATGCAGTGCCACATATTCCACTATACAGAGCATGGGAAGTGGTACTATGCAGTGTCACATATCCCGCTATACAGAGCAAGGGAAGTGGTACTGTCCAGTGTCACATATCCCACTATACAGAGCAAGGGAAGTGGTACTGTCCAGTGTCACATATCCCGCTATACAGAATATGGGAAGTGGTACTGTCCATTGTCACATAAGCCACTATACAGAGCAAAGGAAGTGGTACTATGCAGTGTCACATATTCCACTATACAGAGCATGGGAAGTGGTACTATCCATTGTCACATATCCCACTATACAGAATATGGGAAGTGGTACTGTCCATTGTCACATATCCCACTATACAGAGTGTGGGAAGTGGTACTATGCCGTGTTACATATTCTACTATACAGAGCATGGGAAGTGGTATTGTCCATTTTCACATATCCCACTATATAGAGCATGGGAAGTGGTACTGTCCATTGTCACATATCCCACTATACAGAGCGTGGGAAGTGGTACTATGCAGTGTCACATATTCCACTATACAGAGCATGGGAAGTGGTACTATGCAGTGTCACATATCCCGCTATACAGAGCAAGGGAAGTGGTACTGTCCAGTGTCACATATCCCACTATACAGAGCAAGGGAAGTGGTACTGTCCAGTGTCACATATCCCGCTATACAGAATATGGGAAGTGGTACTGTCCATTGTCACATAAGCCACTATACAGAGCAAAGGAAGTGGTACTATGCAGTGTCACATATTCCACTATACAGAGCAAGGGAAGTGGTACTGTCCAGTGTCACATATCCGACTATACAGAATATGGGAAGTGGTACTGTCCAGTGTCACATATCCCACTATACAGAATATGGGAAGTGGTACTGTCCAGTGTCACATATCCCACTATACAGAGTGTGGGAAGTGGTACTGTCCATTGTCACATATCCCACTATACAGAGTGTGGGAAGTGGTACTATGCAGTGCCACATATTCCACTATACAGAGCATGGGAAGTGGTACTATGCAGTGTCACATATCCCGCTATACAGAGCAAGGGAAGTGGTACTGTCCAGTGTCACATATCTCACTATACAGAGCAAGGGAAGTGGTACTGTCCAGTGTCACATATCCCGCTATACAGAATATGGGAAGTGGTACTGTCCATTGTCACATAAGCCACTATACAGAGCATGGGAAGTGGTACTATGCAGTGTCACATATTCCACTATACAGAGCATGGGAAGTGGTACTGTCCATTGTCACGTATCCCACTATACAGAATATGGGAAGTGGTACTGTCCATTGTCACATATCCCACTATACAGAGCGTGGGAAGTGGTACTATGCCGTGTTACATATTCTACTATACAGAGCATGGGAAGTGGTATTGTCCATTTTCACATATCCCACTATATAGAGCATGGGAAGTGGTACTGTCCATTGTCACATATCCCACTATACAGAGCGTGGGAAGTGTTACTATGCAGTGTCACATATCCCGCTATACAGAGCATGGGAAGTGGTACTGTCCAGTGTCACATATCCCACTATACAGAGTGTGGGAAGTGGTACTGTCCAGTGTCACATATCCCACTATACAGAGTGTGGGAAGTGGTACTATGCAGTGCCACATGTCCCGCTATACAGAGCAAGGGAAGTGGTACTGTCCAGTGTCACATATCCGACTATACAGAATATGGGAAGTAGTACTGTCCAGTGTCACATATCCCGCTATACAGAGCATGGGAAGTGGTACTGTCCAGTGTCACATATCCCACTATACAGAGTGTGGGAAGTGGTACTGTCCAGTGTCACATATCCCGCTATACAGAATATGGGAAGTGGTACTGTCCAGTGTCACATATCCCACTATACAGAGTGTGGGAAGTGGTACTGTCCAGTGTCACATATCCCGCTATACAAAATATGGGAAGTGGTACTGTCCAGTGTCACATATCCCGCTATACAGAGCATGGGAAGTGGTACTGTCCAGTGTCACATATCCCACTATACAGAGCATGGGAAGTGGTACTGTCCAGTGTCACATATCCCACTATACAGTGCGTGGGAAGTGGTACTATGCAGTGTCACATATTCCACTGTAAAGAGCATGGGAAGTGGTACTATGCAGTGTCACATATCCCAGTATACAGATCACGGGAAATGGTACTGTCCATTGTCACATATCCCACTATACAGAGCAAGGGAAGTGGTATTGCCCAGTGTCACATATCCCGCTATACAGAATATGGGAAGTGGTACTGTCCATTGTCACATGTCTCACTATACAGACCATGGGAAGTGGTACTGTCCAGTGTCACATATCCCGCTATACAGACCATGGGAAGTGGTACTGTCCAGCGTCACATATACCACTATACAGAGCATGGGAAGTGGTACTGTCCATTGTCAGATGTCTCACTATACAGAGCATGGGAAGTGGTACTGTCCAGTGTCACATATCCCACTATATACAGCATGGGAAGTGTTACTGTCCCGTGTCACATATCCCACTATACAGAGCATGGGAAGTGGTACTATGCAGTGTCAGATATTCCACTATACAGAGCATGGGAAGTGGTACTGTCCATTGTCACATATCCCACTATACAGAGCATGGGAAGTGGTACTGTCCATTGTCACATATCCCACTATACAGAGCATGAGTAGTGGTACTGTCCATTGTCACATATCCCACTATACAGAGCATGGGAAGTGGTATTATGCAGTGTCACATATCCCACTATACAGA
This sequence comes from Pseudophryne corroboree, assembly GCF_028390025.1. NCBI lineage: Eukaryota > Metazoa > Chordata > Amphibia > Anura > Myobatrachidae > Pseudophryne > Pseudophryne corroboree. The sequence continues at coordinate 835,485,725 of NC_086449.1, read as the reverse complement.
ATATGGGAAGTGGTACTGTCCAGTGTCACATATCCCGCTATACAGAGCATGGGAAGTGGTACTGTCCAGTGTCACATATCGCAATATACAGAGCATGGGAAGTGGTACTGTCCAATGTCACATATCCCACTATACAGAGTGTGGGAAGTGGTACTGTCCAGTGTCACATATCCCACTATACAGAGCATGGGAAGTGGTACTATGCAGTGTCACATATCCCGCTATACAGAGCAAGGGAAGTGGTACTGTCCAGTGTCACATATCCGACTATACAGAATATGGGAAGTGGTACTGTCCAGTGTCACATATCCCACTATACAGAATATGGGAAGTGGTACTGTCCAGTGTCACATATCCCGCTATACAGAGCATGGGAAGTGGTACTGTCCAGTGTCACATATCCCACTATACAGAGTGTGGGAAGTGGTACTGTCCAGTGTCACATATCCCACTATACAGAGTGTGGGAAGTGGTACTATGCAGTGCCACATGTTCCACTATACAGAGCATGGGAAGTGGTACTATGCAGTGTCACATATCCCGCTATACAGAGCAAGGGAAGTGGTACTGTCCAGTGTCACATATCCCACTATACAGAGCAAGGGAAGTGGTACTGTCCAGTGTCACATATCCCGCTATACAGAATATGGGAAGTGGTACTGTCCATTGTCACATAAGCCACTATACAGAGCAAAGGAAGTGGTACTATGCAGTGTCACATATTCCACTATACAGAGCATGGGAAGTGGTACTGTCCATTGTCACATATCCCACTATACAGAATATGGGAAGTGGTACTGTCCATTGTCACATATCCCACTATACAGAGCGTGGGAAGTGGTACTATGCCGTGTTACATATTCTAATATACAGAGCATGGGAAGTGGTATTGTCCATTTTCACATATCCCACTATATAGAGCATGGGAAGTGGTACTGTCCATTGTCACATATCCCACTATACAGAGCGTGGGAAGTGGTACTATGCAGTGTCACATATCCCGCTATACAGAGCAAGGGAAGTGGTACTGTCCAGTGTCACATATCCGACTATACAGAATATGGGAAGTGGTACTGTCCAGTGTCACATATCCCACTATACAGAATATGGTAAGTGGTACTGTCCAGTGTCACATATCCCGCTATACAGAGCATGGGAAGTGGTACTGTCCAGTGTCACATATCCCACTATACAGAGTGTGGGAAGTGGTACTGTCCAGTGTCACATATCCCACTATACAGAGTGTGGGAAGTGGTACTATGCAGTGCCACATATTCCACTATACAGAGCTTGGGAAGTGGTACTATGCAGTGTCATATATCTCGCTATACAGAGCAAGGGAAGTGGTACTGTCCAGTGTCACATATCCCACTATACAGAGCAAGGGAAGTGGTACTGTCCAGTGTCACATATCCCGCTATACAGAATATGGGAAGTGGTACTGTCCATTGTCACATAAGCCACTATACAGAGCATGGGAAGTGGTACTATGCAGTGTCACATATTCCACTGTACAGAGCATGGGAAGTGGTACTGTCCATTGTCACATATCCCACTATACAGAATATGGGAAGTGGTACTGTCCATTGTCACATATCCCACTATACAGAGCATGGGAAGTGGTACTATGCCGTGTTACATATTCTACTATACAGAGCATGGGAAGTGGTATTGTCCATTTTCACATATCCCACTATATAGAGCATGGGAAGTGGTACTGTCCATTGTCACATATCCCACTATACAGAGCGTGGGAAGTGGTACTATGCAGTGTCACATATCCCGCTATACAGAGCAAGGGAAGTGGTACTGTCCTGTGTCACATATCCGACTATACAGAATATGGGAAGTGGTACTGTCCAGTGTCACATATCCCGCTATACAGAGCATGGGAAGTGGAACTGTCCAGTGTCACATATCCCACTATACAGAGTGTGGGAAGTGGTACTGTCCAGTGTCACATATCCCGCTATACAGAATATGAGAAGTGGTACTGTCCAGTGTCACATATCCCGCTATACAGAGCATGGGAAGTGGTACTGTCCAGTGTCACATATCCCACTATACAGAGTGTGGGAAGTGGTACTGTCCAGTGTCACATATCCCTCTATACAGAGTGTGGGAAGTGGTACTATGCAGTGCCACATATTCCACTATACAGAGCATGGGAAGTGGTACTATGCAGTGTCACATATCTCGCTATACAGAGCAAGGGAAGTGGTACTGTCCAGTGTCACATATCCCACTATACAGAGCAAGGGAAGTGGTACTGTCCAGTGTCACATATCCCGCTATACAGAATATGGGAAGTGGTACTGTCCATTGTCACATAAGCCACTATACAGAGCATGGGAAGTGGTACTATGCAGTGTCACATATTCCACTATACAGAGCATGGGAAGTGGTACTGTTCATTGTCACATATCCCACTATACAGAATATGGGAAGTGGTACTGTCCATTGTCACATATCCCACTATACAGAGCGTGGGAAGTGGTACTATGCCGTGTTACATATTCTACTATACAGAGCATGGGAAGTGGTATTGTCCATTTTCACATATCCCACTATATAGAGCATGGGAAGTGGTACTGTCCATTGTCACATATCCCACTATACAGAGCGTGGGAAGTGGTACTATGCAGTGTCACATATCCCGCTATACAGAGCAAGGGAAGTGGTACTGTCCAGTGTCACATATCCGACTATACAGAATATGGGAAGTGGTACTGTCCAGTGTCACATATCCCACTATACAGAATATGGGAAGTGGTACTGTTTAGTGTCACATATCCCGCTATACAGAGCATGGGAAGTGGTACTGTCCAGTATCACATATCCCACTATACAGAGTGTGGGAAGTGGTACTGTCCAGTGTCACATATCCCACTATACAGAGTGTGGGAAGTGGTACTATGCAGTGCCACATATTCCACTATACAGAGCATGGGAAGTGGTACTATGCAGTGTCACATATCCCGCTATACAGAGCAAGGGAAGTGGTACTGTCCAGTGTCACATATCCCACTATACAGAGCAAGGGAAGTGGTACTGTCCAGTGTCACATATCCCGCTATACAGAATATGGGAAGTGGTACTGTCCATTGTCACATAAGCCACTATACTGAGCATGGGAAGTGGTACTATGCAGTGTCACATATTCCACTATACAGAGCATGGGAAGTGGTACTGTCCATTGTCACATATCCCACTATACAGAATATGGGAAGTGGTACTGTCCATTGTCACATATCCCTCTATACAGAGCGTGGGAAGTGGTACTATGCCGTGTTACATATTCTACTATACAGAGCATGGGAAGTGGTATTGTCCATTTTCACATATCCCACTATACAGAGCGTGGGAAGTGGTACTATGCAGTGCCACATATTCCACTATCCAGAGCATGGGAAGTGGTACTGCCCATTGTCACATATTTCACTATACAGTGCATGGAAATTGGTACTGTCCAGTGTCACATATCCCACTATACAGAGCAAGGGAAGTGGTACTGTCCATTGTCACATATCCCACTATACAGAGCGTGGGAAGTGGTACTATGCAGTTTCATATATTCCACTATACAGAGCATGGGAAGTGGTACTATGCCGTGTCACATATTCTACTATACAGAGCATGGGAAGTGGTATTGTCTATTTTCACATATCCCACTATATATAGCATGGGAAGTGGTACTGTCCAGTGTCACATATTCCACTATACAGAGCGTGGGAAGTGGTACTATGCAGTGCCACATATTCCACTATACAGAGCATGGGAAGTGGTACTGCCAATTGTCACATATTCCACTATACAGTGCATGGGAATTGGTACTGTCCAGTGTCACATATCCCACTATACAGAGCATGGGAAGTGGTACTGCCTATTGTCACATATTCCACTATACAGAGCAAGGGAATTGGTACTGTCCAGTGTCACATATTCCGCTATATAGAATATGGGAAGTGGTACTGTCCATTGTGACATAAGCCACTATACAGAGCGTGGGAAGTGGTACTGTCCATTGTCACCTATCCCACTATACTGAGCATGGGAAGTGGTACTGTCCAGTGTCACATATTCCACTATACAGAGCTTAGGAAGTGGTACTATGCAGTGTCACATATTCCGCTATACAGAGCATGGGAATTGGTACTGTCCAGTGTCACATATTCCACTATACAGAGCATGGGAAGTGGTACTGTCCATTGTCACATATCCCACTATACAGAATATGGGAAGTGGTACTGTCCATTGTCACATATCCCACTATACAGAGCGTGGGAAGTGGTACTATGCCGTGTTACATATTCTACTATACAGAGCATGGGAAGTGGTATTGTCCATTTTCACATATCCCACTATACAGAGCATGGGAAGTGGTACTGTCCATTGTCACATATCCCACTATACAGAGCGTGGGAAGTGTTACTATGCAGTGTCACATATCCCGCTATACAGAGCATGGGAAGTGGTACTGTCCAGTGTCACATATCCCAATATACAGAGTGTGGGAAGTGGTACTGTCCAGTGTCACATATCCCACTATACAGAGTGTGGGAAGTGGTACTATGCAGTGCCACATGTCCCGCTATACAGAGCAAGGGAAGTGGTACTGTCCAGTGTCACATATCCGACTATACAGAATATGGGAAGTAGTACTGTCCAGTGTCACATATCCCGCTATACAGAGCATGGGAAGTGGTACTGTCCAGTGTCACATATCCCACCATACAGAATGTGGGAAGTGGTACTGTCCAGTGTCACATATCCCGCTATACAGAATATGGGAAGTGGTACTGTCCAGTGTCACATATCCCACTATACAGAGCATGGGAAGTGGTACTGTCCAGTGTCACATATCCCACTATACAGTGCGTGGGAAGTGGTACTATGCAGTGTCACATATTCCACTGTAAAGAGCATGGGAAGTGGTACTATGCAGTGTCACATATCCCAGTATACAGATCACGGGAAATGGTACTGTCCATTGTCACATATCCCACTATACAGAGCAAGGGAAGTGGTATTGCCCAGTGTCACATATCCCGCTATACAGAATATGGGAAGTGGTACTGTCCATTGTCACATGTCTCACTATACAGACCATGGGAAGTGGTACTGTCCAGTGTCACATATCCCGCTATACAGACCATGGGAAGTGGTACTGTCCAGCGTCACATATACCACTATACAGAGCATGGGAAGTGGTACTGTCCATTGTCAGATGTCTCACTATACAGAGCATGGGAAGTGGTACTGTCCAGTGTCACATATCCCACTATATACAGCATGGGAAGTGTTACTGTCCCGTGTCACATATCCCACTATACAGAGCATGGGAAGTGGTACTATGCAGTGTCAGATATTCCACTATACAGAGCATGGGAAGTGGTACTGTCCATTGTCACATATCCCACTATACAGAGCATGGGAAGTGGTACTGTCCATTGTCACATATCCCACTATACAGAGCATGAGTAGTGGTACTGTCCATTGTCACATATCCCACTATACAGAGCATGGGAAGTGGTATTATGCAGTGTCACATATCCCACTATACAGAATATGGGAAGTGGTACTGTCCAGTGTCACATATCCCGCTATACAGAGCATGGGAAGTGGTACTGTCCAGTGTCACATTTCGCAATATACAGAGCATGGGAAGTGGTACTGTCCAATGTCACATATCCCACTATACAGAGTGTGGGAAGTGGTACTGTCCAGTGTCACATATCCCACTATACAGAGTGTGGGAAGTGGTACTATGCAGTGCCACATGTTCCACTATACAGAGCATGGGAAGTGGTACTATGCAGTGTCACATATCCCGCTATACAGAGCAAGGGAAGTGGTACTGTCCAGTGTCACATATCCCACTATACAGAGCAAGGGAAGTGGTACTGTCCAGTGTCACATATCCCGCTATACAGAATATGGGAAGTGGTACTGTCCATTGTCACATAAGCCACTATACAGAGCAAAGGAAGTGGTACTATGCAGTGTCACATATTCCACTATACAGAGCATGGGAAGTGGTACTGTCCATTGTCACATATCCCACTATACAGAATATGGGAAGTGGTACTGTCCATTGTCACATATCCCACTATACAGAGCGTGGGAAGTGGTACTATGCCGTGTTACATATTCTACTATACAGAGCATGGGAAGTGGTATTGTCCATTTTCACATATCCCACTATATAGAGCATGGGAAGTGGTACTGTCCATTGTCACATATCCCACTATACAGAGCGTGGGAAGTGGTACTATGCAGTGTCACATATCCCGCTATACAGAGCAAGGGAAGTGGTACTGTCCAGTGTCACATATCCGACTATACAGAATATGGGAAGGGGTACTGTCCAGTGTCACATATCCCACTATACAGAATATGGTAAGTGGTACTGTCCAGTGTCACATATCCCGCTATACAGAGTGTGGGAAGTGGTACTGTCCAGTGTCACATATCCCTCTATACAGAGTGTGGGAAGTGGTACTATGCAGTGCCACATATTCCACTATACAGAGCATGGGAAGTGGTACTATGCAGTGTCACATATCTCGCTATACAGAGCAAGGGAAGTGGTACTGTCCAGTGTCACATATCCCACTATACAGAGCAAGGGAAGTGGTACTGTCCAGTGTCACATATCCCGCTATACAGAATATGGGAAGTGGTACTGTCCATTGTCACATAAGCCACTATACAGAGCATGGGAAGTGGTACTATGCAGTGTCACATATTCCACTATACAGAGCATGGGAAGTGGTACTGTCCATTGTCACATATCCCACTATACAGAATATGGGAAGTGGTACTGTCCATTGTCACATATCCCACTATACAGAGCATGGGAAGTGGTACTATGCCGTGTTACATATTCTACTATACAGAGCATGGGAAGTGGTATTGTCCATTTTCACATATCCCACTATATAGAGCATGGGAAGTGGTACTGTCCATTGTCACATATCCCACTATACAGAGCGTGGGAAGTGGTACTATGCAGTGTCACATATCCCGCTATACAGAGCAAGGGAAGTGGTACTGTCCTGTGTCACATATCCGACTATACAGAATATGGGAAGTGGTACTGTCCAGTGTCACATATCCCGCTATACAGAGCATGGGAAGTGGTACTGTCCAGTGTCACATATCCCACTATACAGAGTGTGGGAAGTGGTACTGTCCAGTGTCACATATCCCGCTATACAGAATATGAGAAGTGGTACTGTCCAGTGTCACATATCCCGCTATACAGAGCATGGGAAGTGGTACTGTCCAGTGTCACATATCCCACTATACAGAGTGTGGGAAGTGGTACTGTCCAGTGTCACATATCCCTCTATACAGAGTGTGGGAAGTGGTACTATGCAGTGCCACATATTCCACTATACAGAGCATGGGAAGTGGTACTATGCAGTGTCACATATCTCGCTATACAGAGCAAGGGAAGTGGTACTGTCCAGTGTCACATATCCCACTATACAGAGCAAGGGAAGTGGTACTGTCCAGTGTCACATATCCCGCTATACAGAATATGGGAAGTGGTACTGTCCATTGTCACATAAGCCACTATACAGAGCATGGGAAGTGGTACTATGCAGTGTCACATATTCCACTATACAGAGCATGGGAAGTGGTACTGTTCATTGTCACATATCCCACTATACAGAATATGGGAAGTGGTACTGTCCATTGTCACATATCCCACTATACAGAGCGTGGGAAGTGGTACTATGCCGTGTTACATATTCTACTATACAGAGCATGGGAAGTGGTATTGTCCATTTTCACATATCCCACTATATAGAGCATGGGAAGTGGTACTGTCCATTGTCACATATCCCACTATACAGAGCGTGGGAAGTGGTACTATGCAGTGTCACATATCCCGCTATACAGAGCAAGGGAAGTGGTACTGTCCAGTGTCACATATCCGACTATACAGAATATGGGAAGTGGTACTGTCCAGTGTCACATATCCCACTATACAGAATATGGGAAGTGGTACTGTTTAGTGTCACATATCCCGCTATACAGAGCATGGGAAGTGGTACTGTCCAGTGTCACATATCCCACTATACAGAGTGTGGGAAGTGGTACTGTCCAGTGTCACATATCCCACTATACAGAGTGTGGGAAGTGGTACTATGCAGTGCCACATATTCCACTATACAGAGCATGGGAAGTGGTACTATGCAGTGTCACATATCCCGCTATACAGAGCAAGGGAAGTGGTACTGTCCAGTGTCACATATCCCACTATACAGAGCAAGGGAAGTGGTACTGTCCAGTGTCACATATCCCGCTATACAGAATATGGGAAGTGGTACTGTCCATTGTCACATAAGCCACTATACAGAGCATGGGAAGTGGTACTATGCAGTGTCACATATTCCACTATACAGAGCATGGGAAGTGGTACTGTCCATTGTCACATATCCCACTATACAGAATATGGGAAGTGGTACTGTCCATTGTCACATATCCCACTATACAGAGCGTGGGAAGTGGTACTATGCCGTGTTACATATTCTACTATACAGAGCATGGGAAGTGGTATTGTCCATTTTCACATATCCCACTATACAGAGCGTGGGAAGTGGTACTATGCAGTGCCACATATTCCACTATCCAGAGCATGGGAAGTGGTACTGCCCATTGTCACATATTTCACTATACAGTGCATGGAAATTGGTACTGTCCAGTGTCACATTTCCCACTATACAGAGCAAGGGAAGTGGTACTGTCCATTGTCACATATCCCACTATACAGAGCGTGGGAAGTGGTACTATGCAGTTTCATATATTCCACTATACAGAGCATGGGAAGTGGTACTATGCCGTGTCACATATTCTACTATACAGAGCATGGGAAGTGGTATTGTCCATTTTCACATATCCCACTATATATAGCATGGGAAGTGGTACTGTCCAGTGTCACATATTCCACTATACAGAGCGTGGGAAGTGGTACTATGCAGTGCCACATATTCCACTATACAGAGCATGGGAAGTGGTACTGCCAATTGTCACATATTCCACTATACAGTGCATGGGAATTGGTACTGTCCAGTGTCACATATCCCACTATACAGAGCATGGGAAGTGGTACTGCCTATTGTCACATATTCCACTATACAGAGCAAGGGAATTGGTACTGTCCAGTGTCACATATTCCGCTATATAGAATATGGGAAGTGGTACTGTCCATTGTGACATAAGCCACTATACAGAGCGTGGGAAGTGGTACTGTCCATTGTCACCTATCCCACTATACTGAGCATGGGAAGTGGTACTGTCCAGTGTCACATATTCCACTATACAGAGCTTAGGAAGTGGTACTATGCAGTATCACATATTCCGCTATACAGAGCATGGGAATTGGTACTGTCCAGTGTCACATATTCCACTATACAGAGCATGGGAAGTGGTACTGTCCAGTGTCACATATCCCACTATACAGAGCATGGGAAGTGGTATTGTCCAGTGTCACATATCCCACTATACAGAGCGTGGGAAGTGGTACTATGCAGTGTCACATATCCCACTATACAGAGCATGGGAAGTGGTACTATGCAGTGTCACATATTCCACTATACAGAGCATGGGAAGTGGTACTATGCAGTGTCATATATCCCACTATACAGAGCATGGGAAGTGGTACTGTCCATTGTCACATATCCCACTATACAGAGCATGGGAAGTGGTACTGTCCAGTGTCACATATCCCGCTATACAGAATTTGGGAAGTGGTACTGTCCATTGTCACATGTCTCACTATACAGACCATGGGAAGTGGTACTGTCCAGTGTCACATATTCCACTATACAGAGCATGGGAAGTGGTACTGTCCAGTGTCACACATCCCGCTATACAGACCATGGGAAGTGGTACTGTCCAGTGTTACATATCCCGCTATACAGACCATGGGAAGTGGTACATTCCAGTGTCACATATCCCACTATACAGAGCATGGGAAGTGGTACTGTCCATTGTCACATATCCCACTATACAGAGCATGAGAAGTGGTACTTTCCAGTGTCACATATCCCACTATGCAGACTATGGGAAGTGGTACTGTCCAGTGTCACATATCCCGCTATACAGAGCATGAGTAGTGGTACTGTCCATTGTCACATATCCCACTATACAGAGCATGGGAAGTGGTACTGTCCATTGTCACATATCCCACTATACAGAGAATGAGAAGTGGTACTGTCCAGTGTCACATATCCCACTATACAGAGCATGGGAAGTGGTACTGTCCATTGTCACATATCCCACTATACAGAGCATGAGAAGTGGTACTTTCCAGTGTCACATATCCCACTATGCAGACTATGGGAAGTGGTACTGTCCATTGTCACATATCCCGCTATACAGAGCATGAGTAGTGGTACTGTCCATTGTCACATATCCCACTATACAGAGCATGGGAATGGTACTGTCCATTGTCACATATCCCACTATACAGAGCATGAGAAGTGGTACTGTCCAGTGTCACATATCCCACTATACAGAGCATGGGAAGTGGTACTGTCCATTGTCACATATCCCACTATACAGAGCATGAGAAGTGGTACTTTCCAGTGTCACATATCCCACTATGCAGACTATGGGAAGTGGTACTGTCCAGTGTCACATATCCCGCTATACAGAGCATGGGAAGTGGTACTGTCCAGTGTCACATATCCCACTATATACAGCATGGGAAGTGTTACTGTCCAGTGTCACATATCCCACTATACAGAGCATGAGTAGTGGTACTGTCCATTGTCACATATCCCACTATACATTGCATGGGAAGTGGTACTGTCCATTGTCACATATCCCACTATACAGAGCATGGGCTGTGGTACTGTCCATTGTCACATATCCCGCTATACAGAGCATGGGAAGTGGTACTGTCCAGCGTCACATATCCCACTATACAGAGCATGGGAAGTGGTACTGTCCAGTGTCACATATCCCACTATACAGAGCATGAGTAGTGGTACTGTCCATTGTCACATATCCCACTATACATTGCATGGGAAGTGGTACTGTCCATTGTCACATATCCCACTATACAGAGCATGGGAAGTGCTACTGTCCATTGTCACATATCCCACTATACAGACCATGGGAAGTGGTACTGTCCAGTGTCACATATCCCACTATACAGAATATGGGAAGTGGCACTGTCCAGTGTCACATATCCCACTATACAGAGCATGGGAAGTGGTACTGTCCAGTGTCACATATCCCACTATACAGACCATGAGTAGTGGTACTGTCCATTGTCACATATCCCACTATACAGTGCATGGGAAGTGGTACTGTCCATTGTCACATATCCCACTATACAGAGCATGGGAAGTGGTACTGTCCATTGTCACATATCCCACTATACAGACCATTGGAAGTGGTACTGTCCAGTGTCACATATCCCACTATACAGAATATGGGAAGTGGTACTGTCCAGTGTCAGATATCCCACTATACAGAGCATGGGAAGTGGTACTGTCCAGTGTCACATATCCCACTACACAGAGCGTGGGAAGTGGTACTGTCCATTGTCACATATCCCACTATACAGAGCATGGGAAGTGGTACTGTCCAGTGTCACATATCCCACTATACAGAATATGGGAAGTGGTACTGTCCAGTGTCACATATCCCGCTATACAGAGCATGGGAAGTGGTACTGTCCAGCGTCACATATCCCACTATACAGAGCATGGGAAGTGGTACTGTCCAGCGTCACATATCCCACTATACAGAGCATGGGAAGTGTTACTGTCCATTGTCACATATTCCACTATACAGAGTATGAGTAGTGGTACTGTCCATTGTCACATATCCCACTATACAGAGCATGAGTAGTGGTACTATGCAGTGTCACATATTCCACTATACAGAGCATGGGAAGTGGTACTGTCCAGCGTCACATATCCCACTATACAGAGCATGGGAAGTGGTACTGTCCAGCGTCACATATCCCACTATACAGAGCATGAGTAGTGGTACTGTCCATTGTCACATATTCCACTATACAGAGTATGAGTAGTGGTACTGTCCATTGTCACATATTCCACTATACAGAGCGTGGGAAGTGGTACTGTCCAGCGTCACATATCCCACTATACAGAGCATGGGAAGTGGTACTGTCCAGTGTCACATATTCCACTATACAGAGTATGAGTAGTGGTACTGTCCATTGACACATATCCCACTATACAGAGCATGGGAAGTGGTACTGTCCATTGTCACATATTCCACTATACAGAGTATGAGTAGTGGTACTGTCCATTGTCACATATCCCACTATACAGAGCGTGGGAAGTGGTACTATGCAGTGCCACATATTCCACTATACAGAGCATGGGAAGTGGTACTGTCCAGCGTCACATATCCCACTATACAGAGCATGGGAAGTGGTACTTTCCATTGTCACATATATACAGAACAGCAAACATACCTGCTCTCACCTCCCAGCATTACCATGCGATTGGCATCTGTTACTCAGCTCCCGCTCTGCTCCTCACTCAGTGTGTCCAGCACCTCCAAACACTTCCCACAAGGCTCCTCTGCTCCTAGACTTCCTCGTCCAATCCGCAATCAGTATCAGGACCATGTGCTTATACCAGGGTCTGTCCTTAAGTCCTGCTTCCCCTTCACTGCTGCGGACACTGTAAGTAAACTTTTAAAGGAGAATACACCCCCCCCCCTTTCCAGGGTGCCACACCCCCTTTTACCTTTTTGAAAATGTCCATCCCAAAAGAGCCGCCACATCCTCTAACATTAAAAACTGTCTCCTCTGAGGCGGCGGCTTTTGGGAGGGACACCTTTAATAATTAGAGCTGGGGCTCTCTCGGCAGCAGTGGGCGGCATGCGGTCTGGGCCCTCCACTCTCTATCAGATCTGCCGGCCCGGGACAGTTGTGTCCCCAGCACCCCCTGATGTCGGCACTGCCAGCAGGGCTGGCCTGTTGGGCCAGTCTGGCCACACAGAGAGCCGGGATGGGTCACCCCTCCTTCCCCCGTGTGCTTGTGACAAAGAAAGGTGGGGCGAAGGCCAGGCCCCCTGACTCATGACATGCCCCTGTGAGCAGTTGCCGCACCCCCTGTAACCTGGCATGTGCCCACACTCAAATGCCAAGGCTGAAAAGCATCACAAAGTCCATCCCTGTAACCCAGTATACAGTGCAGGAGGAGTGGTGCTATGCAGTGGCACATACCCCAGTATACAGTGCAGGAGGAGTGGTACTACGCAGTATCACATACCTAAGTATACAGTGCACGAGGAGGGGTGCTATGCAGTATCACATACCCCAGTATTCAGTGCAGGAGGAGTGGTGCTATGCAGTGTCACATACCCCAGTGTACAGTGCAGGAGGAGGGGTGCTATGCAGTGTCACATACCCCAGTATACAGTGCAGGAGGAGGGGTGCTATGCAGTGTCACATACCCCAGTATACAGTGCAGGAGGAGTGTTACTACGCAGTATCACATACCTAAGTATACAGTGCACGAGGAGGGGTGCTATGCAGTATCACATACCCCAGTATACAGTGCAGGAGGAGTGGTGCTGTGCAGTGTCACATACTCCAGTATACAGTGCAGGAGGAGTGGTGCTATGCAGTGTCACATACCCCAGTATACAGTGCAGGAGGAGTGGTACTATGCAGTGTCACATACCCCAGTATACAGTGCAGGAGGAGTGTTACTACGCAGTGTCACATACCCCAGTATTCAGTGCAGGAGGAGTGGTGCTATGCAGTGTCACATACCCCAGTATACAGTGCAGGAGGAGTGGTGCTATGCAGTGTCACATACCCCAGTATACAGTGCAGGAGGAGTGGTGCTATGCAGTGTCACATACCCCAGTATACAGTGCAGGAGGAGTGGTGCTATGCAGTGTCACATACCCCAGTATTCAGTGCAGGAGGAGTGGTACTACGCAGTGTCACATACCCCAGTATTCAGTGCAGGAGGAGGGGTGCTATGCAGTGTCACATACCCCAGTATACAGTGCAGGAGGAGTGTTACTACGCAGTATCACATACCTAAGTATACAGTGCACGAGGAGGGGTGCTATGCAGTATCACATACCCCAGTATACAGTGCAGGAGGAGTGGTGCTGTGCAGTGTCACATACTCCAGTATACAGTGCAGGAGGAGTGGTGCTATGCAGTGTCACATACCCCAGTATACAGTGCAGGAGGAGTGGTACTATGCAGTGTCACATACCCCAGTATACAGTGCAGGAGGAGTGTTACTACGCAGTGTCACATACCCCAGTATTCAGTGCAGGAGGAGTGGTGCTATGCAGTGTCACATACCCCAGTATACAGTGCAGGAGGAGTGGTGCTATGCAGTGTCACATACCCCAGTATACAGTGCAGGAGGAGTGGTGCTATGCAGTGTCACATACCCCAGTATTCAGTGCAGGAGGAGTGGTACTACGCAGTGTCACATACCCCAGTATTCAGTGCAGGAGGAGTGGTGCTATGCAGTGTCACATACCCCAGTATACAGTGCAGGAGGAGTGGTGCTATGCAGTGTCACATACCCCAGTATACAGTGCAGGAGGAGTGGTACTATGCAGTGTCACATACCCCAGTATACAGTGCAGGAGGAGTGTTACTACGCAGTGTCACATACCCCAGTATTCAGTGCAGGAGGAGTGGTGCTATGCAGTGTCACATACCCCAGTATTCAGTGCAGGAGGAGTGGTACTATGCAGTGTCACATACCCCAGTATTCAGTGCAGGAGGAGTGGTACTATGCAGTATCACATACCCCAGTATACAGTGCAGGGGGAGTGGTGCTATGCAGTGTCACATACCCCAGTGTACAGTGCAGGAGGAGTGTTACTACGCAGTGTCACATACCCCAGTATACAGTGCAGGAGGAGTGGTGCTACGCAGTGTCACATACCCCAGTATTCAGTGCAGGAGGAGTGGTGCTATGCAGTGTCACATACCCCAGTATTCAGTGCAGGAGGAGTGGTACTATGCAGTGTCACATACCCCAGTATTCAGTGCAGGAGGAGTGGTACTATGCAGTGTCACATACCACAGTATTCAAGGCAGGAGGAGTGGTACTATGCAGTGTCACATACCCCAGTATTCAGTGCAGGAGGAGTGGTACTATGCAGTGTCACATACCCCAGTATTCAGTGCAGGAGGAGTGGTACTATGCAGTGTCACATACCCCAGTATACAGTGCAGGAGGAGTGGTGCTACGCAGTGTCACATACCCCAGTATACAGTGCAGGAGGAGTGGTGCTATGCAGTGTCACATACCCCAGTGTACAGTGCAGGAGGAGTGGTACTGTGCAGTGTCACATATCCCAGTATACAGTGCAGGAGGAGTGGTGCTATGCAGTGTCACATACCCCAGTATACAGTGCAGGAGGAGTGGTGCTATGCAGTGTCACATACCCCAGTATACAGTGCAGGAGGAGTGGTGCTGTGCAGTGTCACATACCCCAGTGTACAGTGCAGGAGGAGTGGAGCTGTGCAGTGTCACATATCCCAGTATACAGTGCAGGAGGAGTGGTGCTATGCAGTGTCACATACCCCAGTATACAGTGCAGGAGGAGTGGTGCTATGCAGTGTCACATACCCCAGTATTCAGTGCAGGAGGAGTGGTGCTATGCAGTGTCACATGCCTCAGTGTACAGTGCAGGAGGAGTGGTGCTGTGCAGTGTCACATACCCCAGTATACAGTGCAGGAGGAGTGGTGCTATGCAGTGTCACATACCCCAGTATACAGTGCAGGAGGAGTGGTGCTATGCAGTGTCACATACCCCAGTATACAGTGCAGGAGGAGTGGTGCTACTCAGTGTTACATACCCCAGTATACAGTGCAGGAGGAGTGGTACTATGCAGTGTCACATACCCCAGTATTCAGTGCAGGAGGAGTGGTACTATGCAGTGTCACATACCCCAGTATACAGTGCAGGAGGAGTGGTGCTGTGCAGTGTCACATACCCCAGTGTACAGTGCAGGAGGAGTGGAGCTGTGCAGTGTCACATATCCCAGTATACAGTGCAGGAGGAGTGGTGCTATGCAGTGTCACATACCCCAGTATACAGTGCAGGAGGAGTGGTGCTATGCAGTGTCACATACCCCAGTATACAGTGCAGGAGGAGTGGTGCTACTCAGTGTTACATACCCCAGTATACAGTGCAGGAGGAGTGGTACTATGCAGTGTCACATACCCCAGTATTCAGTGCAGGAGGAGTGGTACTATGCAGTGTCACATACCCCAGTATTCAGTGCAGGAGGAGTGGTACTATGCAGTATCACATACCCCAGTATACAGTGCAGGAGGAGTGGTGCTATGCAGTGTCACATACCCCAGTGTACAGTGCAGGAGGAGTGTTACTACGCAGTGTCACATACCCCAGTATACAGTGCAGGAGGAGTGGTGCTGTGCAGTGTCACATACCCCAGTATACAGTGCAGGAGGAGTGGTGCTATGCAGTGTCACATACCCCAGTGTACAGTGCAGGAGGAGTGGTACTATGCAGTGTCACATACCCCAGTATTCAGTGCAGGAGGAGTGGTACTATGCAGTGTCACATACCCCAGTATTCAGTGCAGGAGGAGTGGTACTATGCAGTGTCACATACCCCAGTATTCAGTGCAGGAGGAGTGGTACTATGCAGTGTCACATACCCCAGTATACAGTGCAGGAGGAGTGGTGCTGTGCAGTGTCACATACCCCAGTGTTCAGTGCAGGAGGAGTGGTACTATGCAGTGTCACATACCCCAGTATACAGGGCAGGAGGAGTGGTGCTATGCAGTGTCACATACCCCAGTATACAGTGCAGGAATAGTGGTGCTATGCAGTGTCACATACCCCAGTATACAGTGCAGGAGGAGTGGTACTATGCAGTGTCACATACCCCAGTATACAGTGCAGGAGGAGTGGTGCTATGCAGTGTCACATACCCCAGTGTACAGTGCAGGAGGAGTGGTGCTATGCAGTGTCACATACCCCAGTATACAGGGCAGGAGGAGTGGTGCTATGCAGTGTCACATACCCCAGTATACAGTGCAGGAATAGTGGTGCTATGCAGTGTCACATACCCCAGTATACAGTGCAGGAGGAGTGGTGCTATGCAGTGTCACATACCCCAGTATACAGTGCGGGAGGAGTGGTGCTATGCAGTGTCACATACCCCAGTATACAGTGCAGGAGGAGTGGTACTATGCAGTGTCACATACCCCAGTATTTAGTGCAGGAGGAGTGGTACTATGCAGTGTCACATACCCCAGTATTCAGTGCAGGAGGAGTGTTACTATGCAGTGTCACATACCCCAGTATACAGTGCAGGAGGAGTGGTACTATGCAGTGTCACATACCCCAGTATACAGTGCAGGAGGAGTGGTGCTGTGCAGTGTCACTTACCCCAGTATACAGTGCGGGAGGAGTGGTGCTATGCAGTGTCACATACCCCAGTATACAGTGCAGGAGGAGTGGTACTATGCAGTGTCACATACCCCAGTATTTAGTGCAGGAGGAGTGGTACTATGCAGTGTCACATACCCCAGTATTCAGTGCAGGAGGAGTGTTACTATGCAGTGTCACATACCCCAGTATCCAGTGCAGGAGGAGTGGTACTATGCAGTGTCACATACACAGTATACAGTGCAGGAGGAGTGGTGCTATGCAGTGTCACATACCCCAGTATACAGTGCAGGAGGAGTGGTGCTATGCAGTGTCACATACCCCAGTATACAGTGCAGGAGGAGTGGTACTATGCAGTGTCACATGCCTCAGTGTACAGTGCAGGAGGAGTGGTGCTATGCAGTATCACATACCCCAGTATACAGGGCACGAGGAGGGGTGCTATGCAGTATCACATACCCCAGTGTACAGTGCAGGAGGAGTGGTACTATGCAGTGTCACATACCCCAGTATTCAGTGCAGGAGGAGTGGTACTACGCAGTGTCACATACCCCAGTATACAGTGCAGGAGGATTGGTGCTATGCAGTGTCACATACCCCAGTATTTAGTGCAGGAGGAGTGGTGCTATGCAGTGTCACATACCCCAGTGTACAGTGCAGGAGGAGTGGTACTATGCAGTGTCACATACCCCAGTATACAGTGCAGGAGGAGTGTTACTATGCAGTGTCACATACCCCAGTATCCAGTGCAGGAGGAGTGGTGCTATGCAGTGTCACATACCCCAGTGTACAGTGCAGGAGGAGTGGTACTATGCAGTGTCACATACCCCAGTATACAGTGCAGGAGGAGTGTTACTATGCAGTGTCACATACCCCAGTATCCAGTGCAGGAGGAGTGGTACTATGCAGTGTCACATACACAGTATACAGTGCAGGAGGAGTGGTGCTATGCAGTATCACATACCCCAGTATACAGTGCAGGAGGAGTGGTACTACGCAGTGTCACATACCCCAGTATTTAGTGCAGGAGGAGTGGTGCTATGCAGTGTCACATACCCCAGTATACAGTGCAGGAGGAGTGTTACTATGCAGTGTCACATACCCCAGTATCCAGTGCAGGAGGAGTGGTACTATGCAGTGTCACATACACAGTATACAGTGCAGGAGGAGTGGTGCTACGCAGTATCACATACCCCAGTATACAGTGCACGAGGAGGGGTGCTATGCAGTATCACATACCCCAGTATACAGTAGAGATGAGCGGGTTCGGTTCCTCTGAATCCGAACCCGCCCGAACTTCATGTTTTTTCTCACGGGTGTGAGCGACTCGGATCTTCCCGCCTTGCTCGGTTAACCCGAGCGCGCCCGAACGTCATCATGACGCTGTCGGATTCTCGCGAGGCTCGGATTCTATCGCGAGACTCGGATTCTATATAAGGAGCCGCGCGTCGCCGCCATTTTCACACGTGCATTGAGATTGATAGGGAGAGGACGTGGCTGGCGTCCTCTCCATTTAGATTAGAAGAGAGAGAGTGAGATTGAGACAGAGACACTTGATTTACTGGAGCTTAGGAGTACTGTAGAGAGTGCAGAGTTTAGTAGTGACTGACCACAGTGACCACCAGACAGTGCAGTTTTATTTAATATAATCCGTTCTCTGCCTGAAAAAAACGATACACAGTGACTCAGTCACATACCATATCTGTGCTCAGCCCAGTGTGCTGCATCATCTATGTATATATCTGACTGTGCTCACACAGCTTATAATTGTGGGGGAGACTGGGGAGCACTGCCAGTTATAGGTTATAGCAGGAGCCAGGAGTACATATTATTAAAATTAAACAGTGCACACTTTTGCTGCAGGAGTGCCACTGCCAGTGTGACTGACCAGTGACCTGACCACACTGACCACCAGTATAGTTAGTAGTATACTATATTGTGATTGCCTGAAAAAGTTAAACACTCGTCGTGTGACTTGTGTGGTGTTTTTTTTTTTATTCTATAAAAAACTCATTCTGCTGACAGACAGTGTCCAGCAGGTCCGTCATTATATAATATATACCTGTCCGGCTGCAGTAGTGATATATATATATTTTTTATATCATTATTTATCATCCAGTCGCAGCAGACACAGTACGGTAGTTCACGGCTGTAGCTACCTCTGTGTCGGCACTCGGCAGTCCATCCATAATTGTATACCACCTACCCGTGGTTTTTTTTTCTTTCTTCTTTATACATACTACATCTCATTATCATCCAGTCTATATTAGCAGCAGACACAGTACAGTACGGTAGTCCACGGCTGTAGCTACCTCTGTGTCGGCACTCGGCAGTCCGTCCATAATTGTATACCACCTACCCGTGGTTTTTTTTTCTTTCTTCTTTATACATACATACTACATCTCATTATCAACCAGTCTATATTAGCAGCAGACACAGTACAGTACGGTAGTCCACGGCTGTAGCTACCTCTGTGTCGGCACTCGGCAGTCCGTCCATAATTGTATACCACCTACCCGTGGTTTTTTTTTCTTTCTTCTTTATACATACATACTACATCTCATTATCAACCAGTCTATATTAGCAGCAGACACAGTACAGTACGGTAGTCCACGGCTGTAGCTACCTCTGTGTCGGCACTCGGCAGTCCATCCATAATTGTATACCACCTACCCGTGGTTTTTTTTTCTTTCTTCTTTATACATACTACATCTCATTATCATCCAGTCTATATTAGCAGCAGACACAGTACAGTACGGTAGTCCACGGCTGTAGCTACCTCTGTGTCGGCACTCGGCAGTCCGTCCATAATTGTATACCACCTACCCGTGGTTTTTTTTTCTTTCTTCTTTATACATACATACTACATCTCTTTATCAACCAGTCTATATTAGCAGCAGACACAGTACGGTAGTCCACGGCTGTAGCTACCTCTGTGTCGGCACTCGGCAGTCCATCCATAATTGTATACCACCTACCCGTGGTTTTTTTTTCTTTCTTCTTTATACATACTACATCTCATTATCATCCAGTCTATATTAGCAGCAGACACAGTACAGTACGGTAGTCCACGGCTGTAGCTACCTCTGTGTCGGCACTCGGCAGTCCGTCCATAATTGTATACCACCTACCCGTGGTTTTTTTTTCTTTCTTCTTTATACATACATACTACATCTCATTATCAACCAGTCTATATTAGCAGCAGACACAGTACAGTACGGTAGTCCACGGCTGTAGCTACCTCTGTGTCGGCACTCGGCAGTCCATCCATAATTGTATACCACCTACCCGTGGTTTTTTTTTCTTTCTTCTTTATACATACTACATCTCATTATCATCCAGTCTATATTAGCAGCAGACACAGTACAGTACGGTAGTCCACGGCTGTAGCTACCTCTGTGTCGGCACTCGGCAGTCCGTCCATAATTGTATACCACCTACCCGTGGTTTTTTTTTTCTTTCTTCTTTATACATACATACTACATCTCTTTATCAACCAGTCTATATTAGCAGCAGACACAGTACAGTACGGTAGTCCACGGCTGTAGCTACCTCTGTGTCGGCACTCGGCAGTCCGTCCATAATTGTATACCACCTACCCGTGGTTTTTTTTTCTTTCTTCTTTATACATACATACATACTACATCTCTTTATCAACCAGTCTATATTAGCAGCAGACACAGTACAGTACGGTAGTCCACGGCTGTAGCTACCTCTGTGTCGGCACTCGGCAATCCGTCCATAATTGTATACCACCTACCCGTGGTTTTTTTTCCTTTCTTCTTTATACATACATACTACATCTCTTTATCAACCAGTCTATATTAGCAGCAGACACAGTACGGTAGTCCACGGCTGTAGCTACCTCTGTGTCGGCACTCGGCAGTCCGTCCATAATTGTATACTAGTATCCATCCATCTCCATTGTTTACCTGAGGTGCCTTTTAGTTGTGCCTATTAAAATATGGAGAACAAAAATGTTGAGGTTCCAAAATTAGGGAAAGATCAAGATCCACTTCCACCTCGTGCTGAAGCTGCTGCCACTAGTCATGGCCGAGACGATGAAATGCCAGCAACGTCGTCTGCCAAGGCCGATGCCCAATGTCATAGTACAGAGCATGTCAAATCCAAAACACCAAATATCAGTAAAAAAAGGACTCCAAAACCTAAAATAAAATTGTCGGAGGAGAAGCGTAAACTTGCCAATATGCCATTTACCACACGGAGTGGCAAGGAACGGCTGAGGCCCTGGCCTATGTTCATGGCTAGTGGTTCAGCTTCACATGAGGATGGAGGCACTCAGCCTCTCGCTAGAAAAATGAAAAGACTCAAGCTGGCAAAAGCAGTAGCACCGCAAAGAACTGTGCGTTCTTCGAAATCCCAAATCCACAAGGAGAGTCCAATTGTGTCGGTTGCGATGCCTGACCTTCCCAACACTGGACGTGAAGAGCATGCGCCTTCCACCATTTGCACGCCCCCTGCAAGTGCTGGAAGGAGCACCCGCAGTCCAGTTCCTGATAGTCAGATTGAAGATGTCAGTGTTGAAGTACACCAGGATGAGGAGGATATGGGTGTTGCTGGCGCTGGGGAGGAAATTGACCAGGAGGATTCTGATGGTGAGGTGGTTTGTTTAAGTCAGGCACCCGGGGAGACACCTGTTGTCCGTGGGAGGAATATGGCCGTTGACATGCCTGGTGAAAATACCAAAAAAATCAGCTCTTCGGTGTGGAACTATTTCAACAGAAATGCGGACAACAGGTGTCAAGCCGTGTGTTCCCTTTGTCAAGCTGTAATAAGTAGGGGTAAGGACATTAACCACCTCGGAACATCCTCCCTTATACGTCACCTGCAGCGCATTCATAATAAGTCAGTGACAAGTTCAAAAACTTTGGGTGACAGCGGAAGCAGTCCACTGACCAGTAAATCCCTTCCTCTTGTAACCAAGCTCACGCAAACCACCCCACCAACTCCCTCAGTGTCAATTTCCTCCTTCCCCAGGAATGCCAATAGTCCTGCAGGCCATGTCACTGGCAATTCTGACGATTCCTCTCCTGCCTGGGATTCCTCCGATGCATCCTTGCGTGTAACGCCTACTGCTGCTGGCGCTGCTGTTGTTGCTGCTGGGAGTCGATGGTCATCCCAGAGGGGAAGTCGTAAGACCACTTTTACTACTTCCACCAAGCAATTGACTGTCCAACAGTCCTTTGCGAGGAAGATGAAATATCACAGCAGTCATCCTACTGCAAAGCGGATAACTGAGGCCTTGGCATCCTGGGTGGTGAGAAACGTGGTTCCGGTATCCATCATTACTGCAGAGCCAACTAGAGACTTGTTGGAGGTACTGTGTCCCCGGTACCAAATACCATCTAGGCAGGGGCGGAACTGTGGGAGGCAGTGGA
Source organism: Pseudophryne corroboree (assembly GCF_028390025.1). Taxonomy (NCBI): domain Eukaryota; kingdom Metazoa; phylum Chordata; class Amphibia; order Anura; family Myobatrachidae; genus Pseudophryne; species Pseudophryne corroboree. The sequence continues at coordinate 835,462,909 of NC_086449.1, read as the reverse complement.
GTCGGCTGCCGCCGGGCTCCTGACCACAAGGGGGCGCATCTCCTCCACTGTCTCCCGCAGCCTGAGAACTGCGCTGCTATTGTGGACGGAGGAGCAGTCACTGACACGGAAGCTGCCTCCTGTAGGGAGAGATGGCACTGGCTGCAGCTAGGGGGAGCTCCAGAGCACAGCTCCTCTTCTAGCCAGCCGAGGGAAGCTCTCTGCTCCGTCAGCCTGATGATGAAAGCCAAAGGTAGACACTGTGTGGGGGGTAGGGGAGAGGTGTATTTGGGGGGAAGCACTGTGTTTTGTGTGTGCTTGTTTTTAAGTGAGGTGTGTGTGTGTTTTTAATGAAAGTTGTGCATTCAAGTAAAAGGCATGTGTGTGAGTGATGTGTGTGTGTGTGTAAGTGAGAGACATGTGTATGTAAGTGAGAGGCATGTATGTGTGTGTAAGTGGGAGGCATGTGTATGTAAGAGAGACTTGTGTGTGTAAGTGAAAGAGACGTGTGTGTGTGTGTGTGTGTTTAAGTGAATGAGGCGTTTGTGTGTTTTTTATATATATATCTAGTGTTCACGCTAGGTGTCTGCACCTTTTTTTAGACAGATGAATCCCACCCTGCCCGTTTTTGTGCGCCCTACCAACCCGCCGTTTTCTGCCTGCCGTACCCCGCCACGCCGCCAGACCCAGCCGTGCGCCGCCGGACCCGGTAAGCACATGAGAGTCCCCCTGGGCTAAATTAACCTTGTAAGTATTTTGCAGCTGTAAACTTCAGTCTCAGTGCTCTCTACCTGGTGCAGTGTGCCTCAGTGCTCTCTACCTGGTGCAGTGTGCCTCAGTGCTCTCTACCTGGTGCAGTGTGCCTCAGTGCTCTCTACCTGGTGCAGTGTGTCTCAGTGCTCTCTACCTGGTGCAGTGTGCCTCAGTGCTCTCTACCTGGTGCAGTGTGCCTCAGTGCTCTCTACCTGGTGCAGTGTGCCTCAGTGCTCTCTACCTGGTGCAGTGTGCCTCAGTGCTCTCTACCTGGTGCAGTGTGCCTCAGTGCTCTCTACCTGGTGCAGTGTGCCTCAGTGCTCTCTACCTGGTGCAGTGTGCCTCAGTGCTCTCTACCTGGTGCAGTGTGCCTCAGTGCTCTCTACCTGGTGCAGTGTGCCTCAGTGCTCTCTACCTGGTGCAGTGTGCCTCAGTGCTCTGCCTGGCGCAATGTGTATAACGTGCTCTATCTGTCGCAGTGTGTAGGAGGTTCTATCTGGTGCAATGTGTATTAGGTGCACTACCGTGTGGTGTAATGTGAATTGCCACTATTATGAAACAACGCCGCTAGATTTTTGGAGCGCGCCTTCGGCGCGCACTGTCCATGTTTTGGCCCATAGGTATGGGAGCACCAAGCATTATAGTATGTACCTAAGTTTGCCCATCCCTCCCCGTGATCAGCACCCTGCCGTAAAAAAAATCCTACAGTGAACACTAATTATATCGGCACACCACTGCGCCAAAGCATCTCCATCGAGACCTGCTGGCGGGTGAGGGAGCACTGTAGGTGTACTATAATGGTATGCTGGTGTCTGTTTTATTGTAATAACTGACTTGGTGTGCATCCACTTTGTATGTGTATCTATATTACTACTGGGAAAGGTACCTGAGCACGCTGCTACTGTTCACCCTTAGTGCCGGATAGCTACATATGGTATGTGTGTGTATGTGTATATGTAGGGGGGCACCAACATTTATCATGCCTCCGGGCGACTGGGACGAACTTACGCCACTGCATCTAGGTTCCATTTCTCTAGGCAGGCGATACCGAAAATGTACACAGACCTCAGAAAAAGAGTCACCAGTGTCCTAAAAAATGCAGCTGTACCCAATGTCCACTTAACCACGGACATGTGGACAAGTGGAGCAGGGCAGGGTCAGGACTATATGACTGTGACAGCCCACTGGGTAGATGTATGGACTCCCGCCGCAAGAACAGCAGCGGCGGCACCAGTAGCAGCATCTCGCAAACGCCAACTCTTTCCTAGGCAGGCTACGCTTTGTATCACCGGTTTCCAGAATACGCACACAGCTGAAAACCTCTTACGGCAACTGAGGAAGATCATCGCGGAATGGCTTACCCCAATTGGACTCTCCTGTGGATTTGTGGCATCGGACAACGCCAGCAATATTGTGTGTGCATTAAATATGGGCAAATTCCAGCACGTCCCATGTTTTGCACATACCTTGAATTTGGTGGTGCAGAATTATTTAAAAAACGACAGGGGCGTGCAAGAGATGCTGTCGGTGGCCAGAAGAATTGCGGGACACTTTCGGCGTACAGGCACCACGTACAGAAGACTGGAGCACCACCAAAAACTACTGAACCTGCCCTGCCATCATCTGAAGCAAGAAGTGGTAACGAGGTGGAATTCAACCCTCTATATGCTTCAGAGGTTGGAGGAGCAGCAAAAGGCCATTCAAGCCTATACAATTGAGCACGATATAGGAGGTGGAATGCACCTGTCTCAAGCGCAGTGGAGAATGATTTCAACGTTGTGCAAGGTTCTGATGCCCTTTGAACTTGCCACACGTGAAGTCAGTTCAGACACTGCCAGCCTGAGTCAGGTCATTCCCCTCATCAGGCTTTTGCAGAAGAAGCTGGAGACATTGAAGGAGGAGCTAACACGGAGCGATTCCGCTAGGCATGTGGGACTTGTGGATGGAGCCCTTAATTCGCTTAACAAGGATTCACGGGTGGTCATTCTGTTGAAATCAGAGCACTACATTTTGGCCACCATGCTCGATCCTAGATTTAAAGCCTACCTTGGATCTCTCTTTCCGGCAGACACAAGTCTGCTGGGGTTAAAAGACCTGCTGGTGAGAAAATTGTCAAGTCAAGCGGAACGCGACCTGTCAACATCTCCTCCTTCACATTCTCCCGCAACTGGGGGTGCGAGGAAAAGGCTCAGAATTCCGAGCCCACCCGCTGGCGGTGATGCAGGGCAGTCTGGAGCGACTGCTGATGCTGACATCTGGTCCGGACTGAAGGACCTGACAACGATTACGGACATGTCGTCTACTGTCACTGCATATGATTCTCTCCCCATTGAAAGAATGGTGGAGGATTATATGAGTGACCGCATCCAAGTAGGCACGTCACACAGTCCGTACTTATACTGGCAGGAAAAAGAGGCAATTTGGAGGCCCTTGCACAAACTGGCTTTATTCTACCTAAGTTGCCCTCCCACAAGTGTGTACTCCGAAAGAGTGTTTAGTGCCGCCGCTCACCTTGTCAGCAATCGGCGTACGAGGTTACATCCAGAAAATGTGGAGAAGATGATGTTCATTAAAATGAATTATAATCAATTCCTCCGCGGAGACATTGACCAGCAGCAATTGCCTCCACAAAGTACACAGGGAGCTGAGATGGTGGATTCCAGTGGGGACGAATTGATAATCTGTGAGGAGGGGGATGTACACGGTGATATATCGGAGGATGATGATGAGGTGGACATCTTGCCTCTGTAGAGCCAGTTTGTGCAAGGAGAGATTAATTGCTTCTTTTTTGGGGGGGGTCCAAACCAACCCGTCATATCAGTCACAGTCGTGTGGCAGACCCCGTCACTGAAATGATGGGTTGGTTAAAGTGTGCATGTCCTGTTTTGTTTATACAACATAAGGGTGGGTGGGAGGGCCCAAGGACAATTCCATCTTGCACCTCTTTTTTCTTTTATTTTTCTTTGCGTCATGTGCTGTTTGGGGAGGGTTTTTTGGAAGGGCCATCCTGCGTGACACTGCAGTGCCACTCCTAGATGGGCCCGGTGTTTGTGTCGGCCACTAGGGTCGCTTATCTTACTCACACAGTCAGCTACCTCATTGCGCCTCTTTTTTTCTTTGCGTCATGTGCTGTTTGGGGAGGGTTTTTTGGAAGGGACATCCTGCGTGACACTGCAGTGCCACTCCTAGATGGGCCCGGTGTTTGTGTCGGCCACTAGGGTCGCTTATCTTACTCACACAGTCAGCTACCTCATTGCGCCTCTTTTTTTCTTTGCGTCATGTGCTGATTGGGGAGGGTTTTTTGGAAGGGACATCCTGCGTGACACTGCAGTGACACTCCTAGATGGGCCCGGTGTTTGTGTCGGCCACTAGGGTCGCTTATCTTACTCACACAGTCAGCTACCTCATTGCGCCTCTTTTTTTCTTTGCGTCATGTGCTGTTTGGGGAGGGTTTTTTGGAAGGGACATCCTGCGTGACACTAGAGATGAGCGCCTGAAATTTTTCGGGTTTTGTGTTTTGGTTTTGGGTTCGGTTCCGCGGCCGTGTTTTGGGTTCGAACGCGTTTTGGCAAAACCTCACCGAATTTTTTTTGTCGGATTCGGGTGTGTTTTGGATTCGGGTGTTTTTTTCAAAAAACACTAAAAAACAGCTTAAATCATAGAATTTGGGGGTCATTTTGATCCCAAAGTATTATTAACCTCAAAAACCATAATTTACACTCATTTTCAGTCTATTCTGAATACCTCACACCTCACAATATTATTTTTAGTCCTAAAATTTGCACCGAGGTCGCTGTGTGAGTAAGATAAGCGACCCTAGTGGCCGACACAAACACCGGGCCCATCTAGGAGTGGCACTGCAGTGTCACGCAGGATGTCCCTTCCAAAAAACCCTCCCCAAACAGCACATGACGCAAAGAAAAAAAGAGGCGCAATGAGGTAGCTGTGTGAGTAAGATTAGCGACCCTAGTGGCCGACACAAACACCGGGCCCATCTAGGAGTGGCACTGCAGTGTCACGCAGGATGGCCCTTCCAAAAAACCCTCCCCAAACAGCACATGACGCAAAGAAAAAAAGAGGCGCAATGAGGTAGCTGTGTGAGTAAGATTAGCGACCCTAGTGGCCGACACAAACACCGGGCCCATCTAGGAGTGGCACTGCAGTGTCACGCAGGATGTCCCTTCCAAAAAACCCTCCCCAAACAGCACATGACGCAAAGAAAAAAAGAGGCGCAATGAGGTAGCTGTGTGAGTAAGATTAGCGACCCTAGTGGCCGACACAAACACCGGGCCCATCTAGGAGTGGCACTGCAGTGTCACGCAGGATGTCCCTTCCAAAAAACCCTCCCCAAACAGCACATGACGCAAAGAAAAAAAGAGGCGCAATGAGGTAGCTGACTGTGTGAGTAAGATTAGCGACCCTAGTGGCCGACACAAACACCGGGCCCATCTAGGAGTGGCACTGCAGTGTCACGCAGGATGTCCCTTCCAAAAAACCCTCCCCAATCAGCACATGATGCAAAGAAAAAGAAAAGAAAAAAGAGGTGCAAGATGGAATTGTCCTTGGGCCCTCCCACCCACCCTTATGTTGTATAAAAAAGAAGCAATTAATCTCTCCTTGCACAAACTGGCTCTACAGAGGCAAGATGTCCACCTCATCTTCACCCTCCGATATATCACCGTGTACATCCCCCTCCTCACAGATTATCAATTCGTCCCCACTGGAATCCACCATCTCAGCTCCCTGTGTACTTTGTGGAGGCAATTGCTGCTGGTCAATGTCTCCGCGGAGGAATTGATTATAATTCATTTTAATGAACATCATCTTCTCCACATTTTCTGGATGTAACCTCGTACGCCGATTGCTGACAAGGTGAGCGGCGGCACTAAACACTCTTTCGGAGTACACACTTGTGGGAGGGCAACTTAGGTAGAATAAAGCCAGTTTGTGCAAGGGCCTCCAAATTGCCTCTTTTTCCTGCCAGTATAAGTACGGACTGTGTGACGTGCCTACTTGGATGCGGTCACTCATATAATCCTCCACCATTCTATCAATGTTGAGAGAATCATATGCAGTGACAGTAGACGACATGTCCGTAATCGTTGTCAGGTCCTTCAGTCCGGACCAGATGTCAGCATCAGCAGTCGCTCCAGACTGCCCTGCATCACCGCCAGCGGGTGGGCTCGGAATTCTGAGCCTTTTCCTCGCACCCCCAGTTGCGGGAGAATGTGAAGGAGGAGATGTTGACAGGTCGCGTTCCGCTTGACTTGACAATTTTGTCACCAGCAGGTCTTTCAACCCCAGCAGACCTGTGTCTGCCGGAAAGAGAGATCCAAGGTAGGCTTTAAATCTAGGATCGAGCACGGTGGCCAAAATGTAGTGCTCTGATTTCAACAGATTGACCACCCGTGAATCCTTGTTAAGCGAATTAAGGGCTGCATCCACAAGTCCCACATGCTTAGCGGAATCGCTCCCTTTTAGCTCCTTCTTCAATGCCTCCAGCTTCTTCTGCAAAAGCCTGATGAGGGGAATGACCTGACTCAGGCTGGCAGTGTCTGAACTGACTTCACGTGTGGCAAGTTCAAAGGGCATCAGAACCTTGCACAACGTTGAAATCATTCTCCACTGCACTTGAGACAGGTGCATTCCACCTACTATATCGTGCTCAATTGTATAGGCTTGAATGGCCTTTTGCTGCTCCTCCAACCTCTGAAGCATATAGAGGGTTGAATTCCACCTCGTTACCACTTCTTGCTTCAGATGATGGCAGGGCAGGTTCAGTAGTTTTTGGTGGTGCTCCAGTCTTCTGTACGTGGTGCCTGTACGCCGAAAGTGTCCCGCAATTTTTCTGGCCACCGACAGCATCTCTTGCACGCCCCTGTCGTTTTTAAAAAAATTCTGCACCACCAAATTCAAGGTATGTGCAAAACATGGGACGTGCTGGAATTTGCCCATATTTAATGCACACACAATATTGCTGGCGTTGTCCGATGCCACAAATCCACAGGAGAGTCCAATTGGGGGTAAGCCATTCCGCGATGATCTTCCTCAGTTGCCGTAAGAGGTTTTCAGCTGTGTGCGTATTCTGGAAAGCGGTGATACAAAGCGTAGCCTGCCTAGGAAAGAGTTGGCGTTTGCGAGATGCTGCTACTGGTGCCGCCGCTGCTGTTCTTGCGGCGGGAGTCCATACATCTACCCAGTGGGCTGTCACAGTCATATAGTCCTGACCCTGCCCTGCTCCACTTGTCCACATGTCCGTGGTTAAGTGGACATTGGGTACAACTGCATTTTTTAGGACACTGGTGAGTCTTTTTCTGACGTCCGTGTACATTCTCGGTATCGCCTGCCTAGAGAAGTGGAACCTAGATGGTATTTGGTAAGGGGGGCACACTGCCTCAATAAATTGTCTAGTTCCCTGTGAACTAACGGCGGATACCGGACGCACGTCTAACACCAACATAGTTGTCAAGGACTCAGTTATCCGCTTTGCAGTAGGATGACTGCTGTGATATTTCATCTTCCTCGCAAAGGACTGTTGAACAGTCAATTGCTTACTGGAAGTAGTACAAGTGGGCTTACGACTTCCCCTCTGGGATGACCATCGACTCCCAGCGGCAACAACAGCAGCGCCAGCAGCAGTAGGCGTTACACGCAAGGATGCATCGGAGGAATCCCAGGCAGGAGAGGACTCGTCAGAATTGCCAGTGACATGGCCTGCAGGACTATTGGCATTCCTGGGGAAGGAGGAAATTGACACTGAGGGAGTTGGTGGGGTGGTTTGCGTGAGCTTGGTTACAAGAGGAAGGGATTTACTGGTCAGTGGACTGCTTCCGCTGTCACCCAAAGTTTTTGAACTTGTCACTGACTTATTATGAATGCGCTGCAGGTGACGTATAAGGGAGGATGTTCCGAGGTGGTTAACGTCCTTACCCCTACTTATTACAGCTTGACAAAGGGAACACACGGCTTGACACCTGTTGTCCGCATTTCTGGTGAAATACCTCCACACCGAAGAGCTGATTTTTTTGGTATTTTCACCTGGCATGTCAACGGCCATATTCCTCCCACGGACAACAGGTGTCTCCCCGGGTGCCTGACTTAAACAAACCACCTCACCATCAGAATCCTCCTGGTCAATTTCCTCCCCAGCGCCAGCAACACCCATATCCTCCTCATCCTGGTGTACTTCAACACTGACATCTTCAATCTGACTATCAGGAACTGGACTGCGGGTGCTCCTTCCAGCACTTGCAGGGGGCGTGCAAATGGTGGAAGGCGCATGCTCTTCACGTCCAGTGTTGGGAAGGTCAGGCATCGCAACCGACACAATTGGACTCTCCTTGTGGATTTGGGATTTCGAAGAATGCACAGTTCTTTGCTGTGCTGCTTTTGCCAGCTTGAGTCTTTTAATTTTTCTAGCGAGAGGCTAAGTGCTTCCATCCTCATGTGAAGCTGAACCACTAGCCATGAACATAGGCCAGGGCCTCAGCCGTTCCTTGCCACTCCGTGTGGTAAATGGCATATTGGCAAGTTTACGCTTCTCCTCCGACAATTTTATTTTAGGTTTTGGAGTCCTTTTTTTTACTGATATTTGGTGTCTTGGATTTGACATGCTCTGTACTATGACATTGGGCATCGGCCTTGGCAGACGACGTTGCTGGCATTTCATCGTCTCGGCCATGACTAGTGGCAGCAGCTTCAGCACGAGGTGGAAGTGGATCTTGATCTTTCCCTAATTTTGGAACCTCAACATTTTTGTTCTCCATATTTTAATAGGCACAACTAAAAGGCACCTCAGGTAAACAATGGAGATGGATGGATTGGATACTAGTATACAATTATGGACGGGCTGCCGAGTGCCGACACAGAGGTAGCCACAGCCGTGAACTACCGCACTGTACTGTGTCTGCTGCTAATATATAGACTGGTTGATAAAGAGATAGTATACTCGTAACTAGTATGTATGTATAAAGAAAGAAAAAAAAACCACGGTTAGGTGGTATATACAATTATGGACGGGCTGCCGAGTGCCGACACAGAGGTAGCCACAGCCGTGAACTACCGCACTGTACTGTGTCTGCTGCTAATATATAGACTGGTTGATAAAGAGATAGTATACTCGTAACTAGTATGTATGTATAAAGAAAGAAAAAAAAAACACGGTTAGGTGGTATATACAATTATGGACGGGCTGCCGAGTGCCGACACAGAGGTAGCCACAGCCGTGAACTACCGCACTGTACTGTGTCTGCTGCTAATATATAGACTGGTTGATAAAGAGATAGTATACTCGTAACTAGTATGTATGTATAAAGAAAGAAAAAAAAACCACGGTTAGGTGGTATATACAATTATGGACGGGCTGCCGAGTGCCGACACAGAGGTAGCCACAGCCGTGAACTACCGCACTGTACTGTGTCTGCTGCTAATATATAGACTGGTTGATAAAGAGATAGTATACTCGTAACTAGTATGTATGTATAAAGAAAGAAAAAAAAACCACGGTTAGGTGGTATATACAATTATGGACGGGCTGCCGAGTGCCGACACAGAGGTAGCCACAGCCGTGAACTACCGCACTGTACTGTGTCTGCTGCTAATATATAGACTGGTTGATAAAGAGATAGTATACTCGTAACTAGTATGTATGTATAAAGAAAGAAAAAAAAACCACGGTTAGGTGGTATATACAATTATGGACGGGCTGCCGAGTGCCGACACAGAGGTAGCCACAGCCGTGAACTACCGCACTGTACTGTGTCTGCTGCTAATATATAGACTGGTTGATAAAGAGATAGTATACTCGTAACTAGTATGTATGTATAAAGAAAGAAAAAAAAACCACGGTTAGGTGGTATATACAATTATGGACGGGCTGCCGAGTGCCGACACAGAGGTAGCCACAGCCGTGAACTACCGCACTGTACTGTGTCTGCTGCTAATATATAGACTGGTTGATAAAGAGATAGTATACTCGTAACTAGTATGTATGTATAAAGAAAGAAAAAAAAACCACGGTTAGGTGGTATATACAATTATGGACGGGCTGCCGAGTGCCGACACAGAGGTAGCCACAGCCGTGAACTACCGCACTGTACTGTGTCTGCTGCTAATATATAGACTGGTTGATAAAGAGATAGTATACTCGTAACTAGTATGTATGTATAAAGAAAGAAAAAAAAACCACGGTTAGGTGGTATATACAATTATGGACGGGCTGCCGAGTGCCGACACAGAGGTAGCCACAGCCGTGAACTACCGCACTGTACTGTGTCTGCTGCTAATATATAGACTGGTTGATAAAGAGATAGTATACTCGTAACTAGTATGTATGTATAAAGAAAGAAAAAAAAACCACGGTTAGGTGGTATATACAATTATGGACGGGCTGCCGAGTGCCGACACAGAGGTAGCCACAGCCGTGAACTACCGCACTGTACTGTGTCTGCTGCTAATATAGACTGGTTGATAAAGAGATAGTATACTATTAATATTATATATACTGGTGGTCAGGTCACTGGTCACTAGTCACACTGGCAGTGGCACTCCTGCAGCAAAAGTGTGCACTGTTTAATTTTAATATAATATTATGTACTCCTGGCTCCTGCTATAACCTATAACTGGCACTGCAGTAGTGCTCCCCAGTCTCCCCCACAATTATAAGCTGTGTGAGCTGAGCAGTCAGACAGATATATAATATATATAGATGATGCAGCACACTGGCCTGAGCCTGAGCAGTGCACACAGATATGGTATGTGACTGACTGAGTCACTGTGTGTATCGCTTTTTTCAGGCAGAGAACGGATATATTAAATAAACTGCACTGTGTGTCTGGTGGTCACTCACTATATAATATATTATGTACTCCTGGCTCCTGCTATAACCTATAACTGGCACTGCAGTAGTGCTCCCCAGTCTCCCCCACAATTATAAGCTGTGTGAGCTGAGCAGTCAGACAGATATATATAATATTATATATAGATAATAGATGATGCAGCACACTGGCCTGAGCCTGAGCAGTGCACACAGATATGGTATGTGACTGAGTCACTGTGTGCTGTGTATCGCTTTTTTCAGGCAGAGAACTGATTATAAATAAAACTGGTGGTCACTGGTCACTATCAGCAAAACTCTGCACTGTACTGAGTACTCCTAATGCTCCCCAAAATTAGTAAATCAAGTGTCTCTCTAATCTATTCTAAACGGAGAGGACGCCAGCCACGTCCTCTCCCTATCAATCTCAATGCACGTGTGAAAATGGCGGCGACGCGCGGCTCCTTATATAGAATCCGAGTCTCGCGATAGAATCCGAGCCTCGCGAGAATCCGACAGCGTCATGATGACGTTCGGGCGCGCTCGGGTTAACCGAGCAAGGCGGGGAAGTTTCCGAGTCGCTCGGACCCGTGAAAAAAAACATGAAGTTCTGGCGGGTTCGGATTCAGAGAAACCGAACCCGCTCATCTCTACGTGACACTGCAGTGCCACTCCTAGATGGGCCCGGTGTTTGTGTCGGCCACTAGGGTCGCTAATCTTACTCACACAGCTACCTCATTGCGCCTCTTTTTTTCTTTGCGTCATGTGCTGTTTGGGGAGGGTTTTTTGGAAGGGACATCCTGCGTGACACTGCAGTGCCACTCCTAGATGGGCCCGGTGTTTGTGTCGGCCACTAGGGTCGCTTATCTTACTCACACAGCGACCTCGGTGCAAATTTTAGGACTAAAAATAATATTGTGAGGTGTGAGGTATTCAGAATAGACTGAAAATGAGTGTAAATTATGGTTTTTGAGGTTAATAATACTTTGGGATCAAAATGACCCCCAAATTCTATGATTTAAGCTGTTTTTTAGGGTTTTTTGAAAAAAACACCCGAATCCAAAACACACCCGAATCCGACAAAAAAAATTCGGTGAGGTTTTGCCAAAACGCGGTCGAACCCAAAACACGGCCGCGGAACCGAACCCAAAACCAAAACACAAAACCCGAAAAATTTCAGGCGCTCATCACTAGTGTACAGTGCAGGAGGAGTGGTGCTGTGCAGTGTAACATACTCCAGTATACAGTGCAGGAGGAGTGGTACTACGCAGTGTCACATACCCCAGTATTCAGTGCAGGAGGAGTGGTACTATGCAGTGTCACATACCCCAGTATACAGTGCAGGAGGAGTGGTACTATGCAGTGTCACATACCCCAGTATACAGTGCAGGAGGAGTGGTACTACGCAGTGTCACATACCCCAGTATTCAGTGCAGGAGGAGTGGTACTATGCAGTGTCACATACCCCAGTGTACAGTGCAGGAGGAGTGGTACTGTGCAGTGTCACATACCCCAGTATACAGTGCAGGAGGAGTGGTGCTATGCAGTGTCACATACCCCAGTGTACAGTGCAGGAGGAGTGGTACTGTGCAGTGTCACATACCCCAGTATACAGTGCAGGAGGAGTGTTACTATGCAGTGTCACATACCCCAGTATACAGTGCAGGAGGAGTGGTACTGTGCAGTGTCACATACCCCAGTATACAGTGCAGGAGGAGTGGTGCTATGCAGTGTCACATATCCCAGTATACAGTGCAGGAGGAGTGGTGCTGTGCAGTGTCACATACCCCAGTATACAGTGCAGGAGGAGTGGTACTATGCAGTGTCACATACCCCAGTATTCAGTGCAGGAGGAGTGGTACTATGCAGTGTCACATACCCCAGTATACAGTGCAGGAGGAGTGGTGCTGTGCAGTGTCACATACCCCAGTATACAGTGCAGGAGGAGTGGTACTATGCAGTGTCACATACCCCAGTATTCAGTGCAGGAGGAGTGGTACTATGCAGTATCACATACCCCAGTATACAGTGCAGGAGGAGTGGTGCTATGCAGTGTCACATACCCCAGTGTACAGTGCAGGAGGAGTGTTACTACGCAGTGTCACATACCCCAGTATACAGTGCAGGAGGAGTGGTGCTGTGCAGTGTCACATACCCCAGTATACAGTGCAGGAGGAGTGGTGCTGTGCAGTGTCACATACCCCAGTATACAGTGCAGGAGGAGTGGTACTATGCAGTGTCACATACCCCAGTATTCAGTGCAGGAGGAGTGGTACTATGCAGTATCACATACCCCAGTATACAGTGCAGGAGGAGTGGTGCTATGCAGTGTCACATACCCCAGTATACAGTGCAGGAGGAGTGGTGCTATGCAGTGTCACATACCCCAGTGTACAGTGCAGGAGGAGTGTTACTACGCAGTGTCACATACCCCAGTGTACAGTGCAGGAGGAGTGTTACTACGCAGTGTCACATACCCCAGTGTACAGTGCAGGAGGAGTGTTACTACGCAGTGTCACATAACCCAGTATACAGTGCAGGAGGAGTGGTACTATGCAGTGTCACATACCCCAGTATTCAGTGCAGGAGGAGTGGTGCTATGCAGTGTCACATACCCCAGTATACAGTGCAGGAGGAGTGGTGCTATGCAGTGTCACATACCCCAGTGTACAGTGCAGGAGGAGTGTTACTACGCAGTGTCACATACCCCAGTATACAGTGCAGGAGGAGTGGTGCTATGCAGTGTCACATACCCCAGTGTACAGTGCAGGAGGAGTGTTACTACGCAGTGTCACATACCCCAGTATTCAGTGCAGGAGGAGTGGTACTATGCAGTATCACATACCCCAGTATACAGTGCAGGAGGAGTGGTGCTATGCAGTGTCACATACCCCAGTATACAGTGCAGGAGGAGTGGTGCTATGCAGTGTCACATACCCCAGTGTACAGTGCAGGAGGAGTGTTACTACGCAGTGTCACATACCCCAGTATACAGTGCAGGAGGAGTGGTGCTACGCAGTGTCACATACCCCAGTATTCAGTGCAGGAGGAGTGTTACTACGCAGTGTCACATACCCCAGTATACAGTGCAGGAGGAGTGGTACTACGCAGTGTCACATACCCCAGTATACAGTGCAGGAGGAGTGGTGCTGTGCAGTGTCACATACCCCAGTATACAGTGCAGGAGGAGTGGTGCTGTGCAGTGTCACATACCCCAGTATACAGTGCAGGAGGAGTGGTACTATGCAGTGTCACATACCCCAGTATTCAGTGCAGGAGGAGTGGTACTATGCAGTATCACATACCCCAGTATACAGTGCAGGAGGAGTGGTGCTATGCAGTGTCACATACCCCAGTATACAGTGCAGGAGGAGTGGTGCTATGCAGTGTCACATACCCCAGTGTACAGTGCAGGAGGAGTGTTACTACGCAGTGTCACATACCCCAGTATTCAGTGCAGGAGGAGTGGTGCTACGCAGTGTCACATACCCCAGTATACAGTGCAGGAGGAGTGGTGCTACGCAGTGTCACATACACAGTATACAGTGCAGGAGGAGTGGTGCTATGCAGTGTCACATACCCCAGTATTCAGTGCAGGAGGAGTGGTACTATGCAGTATCACATACCCCAGTATACAGTGCAGGAGGAGTGGTGCTGTGCAGTGTCACATACCCCAGTATACAGTGCAGGAGGAGTGGTGCTATGCAGTGTCACATACCCCAGTGTACAGTGCAGGAGGAGTGTTACTACGCAGTGTCACATACCCCAGTATACAGTGCAGGAATAGTGGTACTATGCAGTGTCACATACCCCAGTATACAGTGCAGGAGGAGTGGTGCTGTGCAGTGTAACATACTCCAGTATACAGTGCAGGAGGAGTGGTGCTACGCAGTGTCACATACCCCAGTATTCAGTGCAGGAGGAGTGGTACTATGCAGTGTCACATACCCCAGTATACAGTGCAGGAGGAGTGGTGCTATGCAGTGTCACATACCCCAGTATACAGTGCAGGAGGAGTGGTGCTGTGCAGTGTCACATACCCCAGTATACAGTGCAGGAGGAGTGGTGCTGTGCAGTGTCACATACCCCAGTATACAGTGCAGGAGGAGTGGTACTATGCAGTGTCACATACCCCAGTGATCAGTGCAGGAGGAGTGGTACTATGCAGTGTCACATACCCCAGTATACAGTGCAGGAGGAGTGGTACTACGCAGTGTCACATACCCCAGTATACAGTGCAGGAATAGTGGTACTATGCAGTGTCACATACCCCAGTATACAGTGCAGGAGGAGTGGTACTATGCAGTTTCACTTACCCCAGTGTACAGTGCAGGAGGAGTGGTGCTATGCAGTTTCACATACCCCAGTATACAGTGCAGGAGGAGTGGTACTATGCAGTGTCACATACCCCAGTATACAGTGCAGGAATAGTGGTGCTGTGCAGTGTCACATACCCCAGTATACAGTGCAGGAGGAGTGGTACTACGCAGTGTCACATACCCCAGTATACAGTGCAGGAGGAGTGGTACTATGCAGTGTCACATACCCCAGTATACAGTGCAGGAATAGTGGTGCTGTGCAGTGTCACATACCCCAGTATACAGTGCAGGAGGAGTGGTACTATGCAGTGTCACATACCCCAGTATACAGTGCAGGAGGAGTGGTACTACGCAGTGTCACATACCCCAGTATTCAGTGCAGGAATAGTGGTACTATGCAGTTTCACTTACCCCAGTGTACAGTGCAGGAGGAGTGGTACTATGCAGTGTCACATACCCCAGTATACAGTGCAGGAGGAGTGGTGCTATGCAGTGTCACATACCCCAGTATACAGTGCAGGAGGAGTGGTACTATGCAGTGTCACATACCCCAGTGTACAGTGCAGGAGGAGTGGTACTATGCAGTGTCACATACCCCAGTATACAGTGCAGGAATAGTGGTACTATGCAGTTTCACTTACCCCAGTATACAGTGCAGGAGGAGTGGTGCTATGCAGTGTCACATACCCCAGTATTTAGTGCAGGAGGAGTGGTACTATGCAGTGTCACATACCCCAGTATACAGTGCAGGAGGAGTGGTGCTATGCAGTGTCACATACCCCAGTATACAGTGCAGGAGGAGTGGTACTATGCAGTGTCACATACCCCAGTATACAGGGCAGGAGGAGTGGTACTATGCAGTGTTACATACCCCAGTATACAGTGCAGGAGGAGTGTTACTACGCAGTGTCACATACCCCAGTATACAGTGCAGGAGGAGTGGTGCTATGCAGTGTCACATACCCCAGTGTACAGTGCAGGAGGAGTGTTACTACGCAGTGTCACATACCCCAGTATACAGTGCAGGAGGAGTGGTACTATGCAGTGTCACATACCCCAGTATACAGGGCAGGAGGAGTGGTACTACGCAGTGTCACATACCCCAGTATACAGTGCAGGAGGAGTGGTACTATGCAGTGTCACATACCCCAGTATACAGGGCAGGAGGAGTGGTACTATGCAGTATCACATACCCCAGTATACAGTGCAGGAGGAGTGTTACTACGCAGTGTCACATACCCCAGTATACAGTGCAGGAGGAGTGGTACTATGCAGTGTCACATACCCCAGTGTACAGTGCAGGAGGAGGGGTGCTATGCAGTGTCACATACCCCAGTGTACAGTGCAGGAGGAGTGTTACTACGCAGTGTCACATACCCCAGTATACAGTGCAGGAGGAGTGGTGCTACGCAGTGTCACATACCCCAGTATACAGTGCAGGAGGAGTGGTGCTATGCAGTGTCACATACCCCAGTGTACAGTGCAGGAGGAGTGGTACTATGCAGTGTCACATACCCCAGTATACAGTGCAGGAGGAGTGGTACTATGCAGTGTCACATACCCCAGTATTTAGTGCAGGAATAGTGGTACTATGCAGTGTCACATACCCCAGTATACAGTGCAGGAGGAGTGGTGCTATGCAGTGTCACATACACAGTATACAGTGCAGGAGGAGTGGTGCTATGCAGTGTCACATACCCCAGTATTCAGTGCAGGAGGAGTGGTACTATGCAGTGTCACATACCCCAGTATTCAGTGCAGGAGGAGTGGTACTATGCATTATCACATACCCCAGTATACAGTGCAGGAGGAGTGGTGCTATGCAGTGTCACATACCCCAGTATTCAGTGCAGGAGGAGTGGGTACTATGCAGTGTCACATACCCCAGTATCCAGTGCAGGAGGAGTGGTACTATGCATTATCACATACCCCAGTATTCAGTGCAGGAGGAGTGGTGCTGTGCAGTGTCACATACCCCAGTGTACAGTGCAGGAGGAGTGGTGCTATGCAGTGTCACATACCCCAGTATTCAGTGCAGGAGGAGTGGTACTATGCAGTGTCACATACCCCAGTGATCAGTGCAGGAGGAGTGGTACTATGCAGTGTCACATACCCCAGTATTCAGTGCAGGAGGAGTGGTACTATGCAGTGTCACATACCCCAGTGATCAGTGCAGGAGGAGTGGTACTATGCAGTGTCACATACCCCAGTATACAGTGCAGGAATAGTGGTACTATGCAGTTTCACTTACCCCAGTATACAGTGCAGGAGGAGTGGTACTATGCAGTTTCACATACCCCAGTATACAGTGCAGGAGGAGTGGTGCTGTGCAGTGTCACATACCCCAGTATTTAGTGCAGGAGGAGTGGTACTATGCAGTGTCACATAACCCAGTATACAGTGCAGGAGGAGTGGTACTGTGCAGTGTCACATACCCCAGTATACAGTGCAGGAGAGGTGGTGCTATGCAGTGTCACATACCCCAGTGTACAGTGCAGGAGGAGTGGTACTACGCAGTGTCACATACACAGTATACAGTGCAGGAGGAGTGGTACTATGCAGTATCACATACCCCAGTATACAGTGCAGGAGGAGTGGTACTACGCAGTGTCACTATCCCCAGTATTCAGTGCAGGAGGAGTGGTACTATGCAGTATCACATACCCCAGTATACAGTGCAGGAGGAGTGGTACTATGCAGTGTCACATACCCCAGTATACAGTGCAGGAGGAGTGGTACTACGCAGTGTCACATACCCCAGTATACAGTGCAGGAGGAGTGGTGCTGTGCAGTATCACATACCCCAGTATTCAGTGCAGGAGGAGTGTTACTACGCAGTGTCACATACACAGTATACAGTGCAGGAGGAGTGGTGCTATGCAGTGTCACATACCCCAGTATTCAGTGCAGGAGGAGTGGTACTACGCAGTGTCACATACACAGTATACAGTGCAGGAGGAGTGGTGCTATGCAGTGTCACATACCCCAGTATACAGTGCAGGAGGAGTGGTGCTATGCAGTGTCACATACCCCAGTATACAGTGCAGGAGGAGTGGTACTATGCAGTGTCACATACCCCAGTATTTAGTGCAGGAGGAGTGGTACTATGCAGTGTCACATACCCCAGTGTACAGTGCAGGAGGATTGGTACTATGCAGTGTCACATACCCCAGTATTCAGTGCAGGAGGAGTGGTGCTACGCAGTGTCACATACACAGTATACAGTGCAGGAGGAGTGGTGCTATGCAGTGTCACATACCCCAGTATTCAGTGCAGGAGGAGTGGTACTACGCAGTGTCACATACACAGTATACAGTGCAGGAGGAGTGGTGCTATGCAGTGTCACATACCCCAGTATACAGTGCAGGAGGAGTGGTGCTATGCAGTTTCACTTACCCCAGTATTCAGTGCAGGAGGAGTGGTACTACGCAGTGTCACATACACAGTATACAGTGCAGGAGGAGTGGTGCTATGCAGTGTCACATACCCCAGTATTCAGTGCAGGAGGAGTGGTACTACGCAGTGTCACATACACAGTATACAGTGCAGGAGGAGTGGTGCTATGCAGTGTCACATACCCCAGTATTCAGTGCAGGAGGAGTGGTACTACGCAGTGTCACATACACAGTATACAGTGCAGGAGGAGTGGTGCTATGCAGTGTCACATACCCCAGTATACAGTGCAGGAGGAGTGGTGCTATGCAGTTTCACTTACCCCAGTATACAGTGCAGGAGGAGTGGTACTATGCAGTGTCACATACCCCAGTATACAGTGCAGGAGGAGTGGTACTACGCAGTGTCACATACCCCAGTATACAGTGCAGGAGGAGTGGTGCTACGCAGTGTCACATACACAGTATACAGTGCAGGAGGAGTGGTGCTATGCAGTGGCACATACCCCAGTATACAGTGCAGGAGGAGTGGTACTATGCAGTGTCACATACCCCAGTATACAGTGCAGGAGGAGTGGTGCTATGCAGTGTCACATACCCCAGTATACAGTGCAGGAGGAGTGGTGCTATGCAGTGTCACATACCCCAGTATTACAGTGCAGGAGGAGTGGTACTACGCAGTGTCACATACACAGTATACAGTGCAGGAGGAGTGGTGCTATGCAGTGTCACATACCCCAGTATACAGTGCAGGAGGAGTGGTGCTATGCAGTGTCACATACCCCAGTATACAGTGCAGGAGGAGTGGTGCTACGCAGTGTCACATACACAGTATACAGTGCAGGAGGAGTGGTGCTACGCAGTGTCACATACACAGTATACAGTGCAGGAGGAGTGGTGCTATGCAGTGTCACATACCCCAGTATTCAGTGCAGGAGGAGTGGTACTACGCAGTGTCACATACACAGTATACAGTGCAGGAGGAGTGGTGCTATGCAGTGTCACATACCCCAGTATACAGTGCAGGAGGAGTGGTTACTATGCAGTGTCACATACCCCAGTATACAGTGCAGGAGGAGTGGTACTACGCAGTGTCACATACCCCAGTATACAGTGCAGGAGGAGTGGTGCTGTGCAGTATCACATACCCCAGTATTCAGTGCAGGAGGAGTGGTACTATGCAGTGTCACATAACCAGTATTCAGTGCAGGAGGAGTGGTGCTACGCAGTGTCACATACACAGTATACAGTGCAGGAGGAGTGGTGCTATGCAGTGTCACATACCCCAGTATTCAGTGCAGGAGGAGTGGTACTACGCAGTGTCACATACACAGTATACAGTGCAGGAGGAGTGGTGCTATGCAGTGTCACATACCCCAGTATACAGTGCAGGAGGAGTGGTGCTATGCAGTTTCACTTACCCCAGTATACAGTGCAGGAGGAGTGGTACTATGCAGTGTCACATACCCCAGTATACAGTGCAGGAGGAGTGGTACTACGCAGTGTCACATACCCCAGTATACAGTGCAGGAGGAGTGGTGCTGTGCAGTATCACATACCCCAGTATTCAGTGCAGGAGGAGTGGTGCTACGCAGTGTCACATACACAGTATACAGTGCAGGAGGAGTGTGCTATGCAGTGTCACATACCCCAGTATTCAGTGCAGGAGGAGTGGTACTACGCAGTGTCACATACACAGTATACAGTGCAGGAGGAGTGGTGCTATGCAGTGTCACATACCCCAGTATACAGTGCAGGAGGAGTGGTGCTATGCAGTTTCACTTACCCCAGTATTCAGTGCAGGAGGAGTGGTACTACGCAGTGTCACATACACAGTATACAGTGCAGGAGGAGTGGTGCTATGCAGTGTCACATACCCCAGTATACAGTGCAGGAGGAGTGGTGCTATGCAGTTTCACTTACCCCAGTATTCAGTGCAGGAGGAGTGGTACTATGCAGTGTCACATACCCCAGTATACAGTGCAGGAGGAGTGGTGCTGTGCAGTTTCACATACCCAGTATACAGTGCAGGAGGAGTGGTGCTGTGCAGTTTCACATACCCCAGTATACAGTGCAGGAGGAGTGGTGCTGTGCAGTGTCACATACCCCAGTGTACAGTGCAGGAGGAGTGGTGCTATGCAGTGTCACATACCCCAGTATACAGTGCAGGAGGAGTGGTGCTATGCAGTTTCACTTACCCCAGTGTACAGTGCAGGAGGAGTGGTGCTGTGCAGTTTCACATACCCCAGTATACAGTGCAGGAGGAGTGGTGCTATGCAGTGTCACATACCCCAGTATACAGTGCAGGAGGAGTGTTACTACGCAGTGTCACATACCCCAGTATACAGTGCAGGAGGAGTGGTACTATGCAGTGTCACATACCCCAGTATACAGTGCAGGAGGAGTGGTACTATGCAGTGTCACATACCCCAGTATTTAGTGCAGGAGGAGTGGTACTATGCAGTGTCACATAACCCAGTATACAGTGCAGGAGGAGTGGTACTACGCAGTGTCACATACCCCAGTATTCAGTGCAGGAGGAGTGGTGCTACGCAGTGTCACATACACAGTATACAGTGCAGAGGAAGTGGTGCTATGCAGTGTCACATACCCCAGTATTCAGTGCAGGAGGAGTGGTACTACGCAGTGTCACATACACAGTATACAGTGCAGGAGGAGTGGTGCTATGCAGTGTCACATACCCCAGTATACAGTGCAGGAGGAGTGGTGCTGTGCAGTTTCACTTACCCCAGTATACAGTGCAGGAGGAGTGGTGCTGTGCAGTTTCACATACCCCAGTATACAGTGCAGGAGGAGTGGTGCTGTGCAGTGTCACATACCCCAGTATACAGTGCAGGAGGAGTGGTTACTATGCAGTGTCACATACCCCAGTATTTAGTGCAGGAGGAGTAGGTACTATGCAGTGTCACATAACCCAGTATACAGTGCAGGAGGAGTGGTACTACGCAGTGTCACATACCCCAGTATTCAGTGCAGGAGGAGAGGTACTATGCAGTGTCACACATACCCCAGTATACAGTGCAGGAGGAGTGGTGCTGTGCAGTATCACATACCCCAGTATACAGTGCAGGAGGAGTGGTACTACGCAGTGTCACATACACAGTATACAGTGCAGGAGGAGTGGTGCTGTGCAGTGTCACATACTCCAGTATACAGTGCAGGAGGAGTGTTGCTATGCAGTTTCACATACCCCAGTATACAGTGCAGGAGGAGTGGTACTATGCAGTGCCACATACCCCAGTGTACAGTGCAGGAGGAGTGGTGCTATGCAGTGTCACATACCCCTGTATACAGTGCAGAAGGAGTGGTACTATGCAGTGTCACATACCCCAGTGTACAGTGCAGGAGGAGTGGTACTATGCAGTGTCACATACCCCAGTATACAGTGCAGGAGGAGTGGTGCTATGCAGTGTCACATACCCCAGTATTCAGTGCAGGAGGAGTGGTGCTATGCAGTGTCACATGCCTCAGTGTACAGTGCAGGAGGAGTGGTACTATGCAGTATCACATACCCCGGTATACAGTGCAGGAGGAGTGGTACTATGCAGTTTCACATACCCCAGTATACAGTGCAGGAGGAGTGGTACTATGCAGTGTCACATACCCCAGTGTACAGTGCAGGAGGAGTGGTGCTATGCAGTGTCACATACCCCAGTATACAGTGCAGGAGGAGTGGTGCTATGCAGTGTCACATACCCCAGTGTACAGTGCAGGAGGAGTGGTACTATGCAGTGTCACATACCCCAGTGTACAGTGCAGGAGGATTGGTACTATGCAGTGTCACATACCCCAGTATACAGTGCAGGAGGAGTGGTGCTGTGCAGTGTCACATAACCCAGTATACAGTGTAGGAGAAGTGGTGCTATGCAGTGTCACATACCCCAGTATACAGTGCAGTAGGAGTGGTACTATGCAGTGTGCTGTGTCACATACCCCAGTGTACAGTGCAGGAGGAGGGGTGCTGTGCAGTGTCACATACCCCAATATACAGTGCAGGAGGAGTGGTACTATGCAGTGTCACATACCCCAGTATACAGTGCGGGAGGAGTGGTGCTATGCAGTGTCACATACCCCAGTATACAGTGCAGGAGGAGTGGTACTATGCAGTGTCACATACCCCAGTATTTAGTGCAGGAGGAGTGGTACTATGCAGTGTCACATACCCCAGTGTACAGTGCAGGAGGATTGGTACTATGCAGTGTCACATACCCCAGTGTACAGTGCAGGAGGATTGGTACTATGCAGTAGAGATGTGCACTTGAAATTTTTCGGGTTTTGTGTTTTGGTTTTGGGTTCGGTTCCGCGGCCGTGTTTTGGGTTCGACCGCGTTTTGGCAAAACCTCACCGAATTTTTTTTGTCGGATTCGGGTGTGTTTTGGATTCGGGTGTTTTTTTCAAAAAACACTAAAAAACAGCTTAAATCATAGAATTTGGGGGTCATTTTGATCCCAAAGTATTATTAACCTCAAAAACCATAATTTCCACTCATTTTCAGTCTATTCTGAATACCTCACACCTCACAATATTATTTTTAGTCCTAAAATTTGCACCGAGGTCGCTGGATGACTAAGCTAAGCGACCCTAGTGGCCGACACAAACACCGGGCCCATCTAGGAGTGGCACTGCAGTGTCACGCAGGATGGCCCTTCCAAAAAACCCTCCCCAAACAGCACATGACGCAAAGAAAAAAAGAGGCGCAATGAGGTAGCTGTGTGAGTAAGATAAGCGACCCTAGTGGCCGACACAAACACCGGGCCCATCTAGGAGTGGCACTGCAGTGTCACGCAGGATGGCCCTTCCAAAAAACACTCCCCAAACAGCACATGACGCAAAGAAAAAAAGAGGCGCAATGAGGTAGCTGTGTGAGTAAGATAAGCGACCCTAGTGGCCGACACAAACACCGGGCCCATCTAGGAGTGTCACTGCAGTGTCACGCAGGATGGCCCTTCCAAAAAACACTCCCCAAACAGCACATGACGCAAAGAAAAAAAGAGGCGCAATGAGGTAGCTGTGTGAGTAAGATAAGCGACCCTAGTGGCCGACACAAACACCGGGCCCATCTAGGAGTGGCACTGCAGTGTCACGCAGGATGGCCCTTCCAAAAAACACTCCCCAAACAGCACATGACGCAAAGAAAAATTAAAGAAAAAAGAGGTGCAAGATGGAATTGTCCTTGGGCCCTCCCACCCACCCTTATGTTGTATAAACAGGACATGCACACTTTAACCAACCCATCATTTCAATGACAGGGTCTGCCACACGACTGTGACTGAAATGACGGGTTGGTTTGGACCCCCCCCCCAAAAAAGAAGCAATTAATCTCTCCTTGCCCAAACTGGCTCTACAGAGGCAAGATGTCCACCTCATCATCATCCTCCGATATATCACCGTGTACATCCCCCTCCTCACAGATTATCAATTCGTCCCCACTGGAATCCACCATCTCAGCTCCCTGTGTACTTTGTGGAGGCAATTGCTGCTGGTCAATGTCTCCACGGAGGAATTGATTATAATTCATTTTAATGAACATCATCTTCTCCACATTTTCTGGAAGTAACCTCGTACGCCGATTGCTGACAAGGTGAGCGGCGGCACTAAACACTCTTTCGGAGTACACACTTGTGGGAGGGCAACTTAGGTAGAATAAAGCCAGTTTGTGCAAGGGCCTCCAAATTGCCTCTTTTTCCTGCCAGTATAAGTACGGACTGTGTGACGTGCCTACTTGGATGCGGTCACTCATATAATCCTCCACCATTCTTTCAATGGGGAGAGAATCATATGCAGTGACAGTAGACGACATGTCCGTAATCGTTGACAGGTCCTTCAGTCCGGACCAGATGTCAGCATCAGCAGTCGCTCCAGACTGCCCTGCATCACCGCCAGCGGGTGGGCTCGGAATTCTGAGCCTTTTCCTCGCACCCCCAGTTGCGGGAGAATGTGAAGGAGGAGATGTTGACAGGTCGCGTTCCGCTTGACTTGACAATTTTGTCACCAGCAGGTCTTTCAACCCCAGCAGACCTGTGTCTGCCGGAAAGAGAGATCCAAGGTAGGCTTTAAATCTAGGATCGAGCACGGTGGCCAAAATGTAGTGCTCTGATTTCAACAGATTGACCACCCGTGAATCCTTGTTAAGCGAATTAAGGGCTGCATCCACAAGTCCCACATGCCTAGCGGAATCGCTCCGTGTTAGCTCCTCCTTCAATGTCTCCAGCTTCTTCTGCAAAAGCCTGATGAGGGGAATGACCTGACTCAGGCTGGCAGTGTCTGAACTGACTTCACGTGTGGCAAGTTCAAAGGGCAGCAGAACCTTGCACAACGTTGAAATCATTCTCCACTGCGCTTGAGACAGGTGCATTCCACCTCCTATATCGTGCTGAATTGTATAGGCTTGAATGGCCTTTTGCTGCTCCTCCAACCTCTGAAGCATATATAGGGTTGAATTCCACCTCGTTACCACTTCTTGCTTCAGATGATGGCAGGGCAGGTTCAGGCGTTTTTGGTGTTGCTCCAGTCTTCTGTACGTGGTGCCTGTACGCCGAAAGTGTCCCGCAATTCTTCTGGCCACCGACAGCATCTCTTGCACGCCCCTCTCGTTTTTTAAAAAATTCTGCACCACCAAATTCAAGGTATGTGCAAAACATGGGACGTGCTGGAATTTGCCCATATTTAATGCACACACAATATTGCTGGCGTTGTCCGATGCCACAAATCCACAGGAGAGTCCAATTGGGGTAAGCCATTCCGCGATGATCTTCCTCAGTTGCCGTAAGAGGTTTTCAGCTGTGTGCGTATTCTGGAAACCGGTGATACAAAGCGTAGCCTGCCTAGGAAAGAGTTGGCGTTTGCGAGATGCTGCTACTGGTGCCGCCGCTGCTGTTCTTGCGGCGGGAGTCCATACATCTACCCAGTGGGCTGTCACAGTCATATAGTCCTGACCCTGCCCTGCTCCACTTGTCCACATGTCCGTGGTTAAGTGGACATTGGGTACAGCTGCATTTTTTAGGACACTGGTGACTCTTTTTCTGAGGTCTGTGTACATTTTCGGTATCGCCTGCCTAGAGAAATGGAACCTAGATGGTATTTGGTACCGGGGACACAGTACCTCCAACAAGTCTCTAGTTGGCTCTGCAGTAATGATGGATACCGGAACCACGTTTCTCACCACCCAGGATGCCAAGGCCTCAGTTATCCGCTTTGCAGCAGGATGACTGCTGTGATATTTCATCTTCCTCGCAAAGGACTGTTGGACAGTCAATTGCTTGGTGGAAGTAGTAAAAGTGGTCTTACGATTTCCCCTCTGGGATGACCATCGACTCCCAGCAGCAACAACAGCAGCGCCAGCAGCAGTAGGCGTTACACGCAAGGATGCATCGGAGGAATCCCAGGCAGGAGAGAAATCGTCAGAATTGCCAGTGACATGGCCTGCAGGACTATTGACATTCCTGGGGAAGGAGGAAATTGACACTGAGGGAGTTGGTGGGGTGGTTTGCGTGAGCTTGGTTACAAGAGGAAGGGATTTACTGGTCAGTGGACTGCTTCCGCTGTCGCCCAAAGTTTTTGAACTTGTCACTGACTTATTATGAATGCGCTGCAGGTGACGTATAAGGGAGGATGTTCCGAGGTGGTTAACGTCCTTACCCCTACTTATTACAGCTTGACAAAGGCAACACACGGCTTGACAAATGTTGTCCGCATTTCTGTTGAAATACTTCCACACCGAAGAGCTGATTTTTTTGGTATTTTCACCAGGCATGTCAACGGCCATATTCCTCCCACGGACAACAGGTGTCTCCCCGGGTGCCTGACTTAAACAAACCACCTCACCATCAGAATCCTCCTTGTCAATTTCCTCCCCAGCGCCAGCAACACCCATATCCTCCTCATCCTGGTGTACTTCAACACTGACATCTTCAATCTGACTATCAGGAACTGGACTGCGGGTGCTCCTTCCAGCACTTGCAGGGGGCGTGCAAATGGTGGAAGGCGCATGCTCTTCACGTCCAGTGTTGGGAAGGTCAGGCATCGCAACCGCCACAATTGGACTCTCCTTGTGGATTTGGGATTTGGAAGAACGCACAGTTCTTTGCGGTGCTTTTGCCAGCTTGAGTCTTTTCATTTTTCTAGCGAGAGGCTGAGTGCTTCCATCCTCATGTTAAGCTGAACCACTAGCCATGAACATAGGCCAGGGCCTCAGCCGTTCCTTGCCACTCCGTGTGGTAAATGGCATATTGGCAAGTTTACGCTTCTCCTCCGACAATTTTATTTTAGATTTTGGAGTCCTTTTTTTACTGATATTTGGTGTTTTGGATTTTACATGCTCTGTACTATGACATTGGGCATCGGCCTTGGCAGACGACGTTGCTGGCATTTCATCGTCTCGGCCATGACTAGTGGCAGCAGCTTCAGCACAAGGTGGAAGTGGATCTTGATCTTTCCCTAATTTTGGAACCTCAACATTTTTGTTCTCCATATTTTAATAGGCACAACTAAAAGGCACCTCAGGTAAACAATGGAGATGGATGGATACTAGTATACTTATGGATGGACGGGCGACTGCCGACACAGAGGTAGCTACAGCCGTGGACTACCGTACTGTGTCTGCTGCTAATATAGACTGGATGATAATGAGATGAAATCAATATATATATATATATATAATATCACACTAGTACTGCAGCCGGACAGGTAGATATATTTATTGGGTTCACTACGGCTGGCCGGCGGTCGGGCTCCCGGCGACCAGCATCCCGGCGCCGGGAGCCCGACCGCCGGCTTACCGACAGCTTGGCGAGCGCAAATGAGCCCCTTGCGGGCTCGCTGCGCTCGCCACGCTACGGGCACGGTGGCGCGCTACGCGCGCCACACTATTTTATTCTCCCTCTATGGGGGTCGTGGACCCCCACGAGGGAAAATAAGTGTCGGTATGCCGGCTGTCGGGCTCCCGGCGCCGGTATACTGAGCGCCGGGAGCCCGACCGCCGGCAAACAGAAGACCACCCATATTTATTATGTAATGACTGATGATGGACCTGCTGGACACTGTCAGCTCAGCAGCACCACAGACTGCTACAGTAAGCTTCTATAGTATTATGTATAAAGAAGAAAGAAAAGAAAAAAAAACACGGGTAGGTGGTATACAATTATGGATGGACGAGCGACTGCCGACACAGAGGTAGCTACAGCCGTGGACTACCGTACTGTGTCTGCTGCTAATATAGACTGGATGATAATGAGATGAAATCAATATATATATATATATAATATCACACTAGTACTGCAGCCGGACAGGTAGATATATTTATTATGTAATGACTGATGACGGACCTGCTGGACACTGTCAGCTCAGCAGCACCACAGACTGCTACAGTAAGCTTCTATAGTATTATGTATAAAGAAGAAAGAAAAGAAAAAAAACCACGGGTAGGTGGTATACAATTATGGATGGACGAGCGACTGCCGACACAGAGGTAGCTACAGCCGTGGACTACCGTACTGTGTCTGCTGCTAATATAGACTGGATGATAATGAGATGAAATCAATATATATATATATATATAATATCACACTAGTACTGCAGCCGGACAGGTAGATATATTTATTATGTAATGACTGATGACGGACCTGCTGGACACTGTCAGCTCAGCAGCACCGCAGACTGCTACAGTAAGCTACTATAGTAGTATGTATAAAGAAGAAAGAAAAAAAAAAACCACGGGTAGGTGGTATACAATTATGGATGGACGAGCGACTGCCGACACAGAGGTAGCTACAGCCGTGGACTACCGTACTGTGTCTGCTGCTAATATAGACTGGATGATAATGAGATGAAATCAATATATATATATATATAATATCACACTAGTACTGCAGCCGGACAGGTAGATATATTTATTATGTAATGACTGATGACGGACCTGCTGGACACTGTCAGCTCAGCAGCACCGCAGACTGCTACAGTAAGCTACTATAGTAGTATGTATAAAGAAGAAAGAAAAAAAAAAAACACGGGTAGGTGGTATACAATTATGGATGGACGAGCGACTGCCGACACAGAGGTAGCTACAGCCGTGGACTACCGTACTGTGTCTGCTGCTAATATAGACTGGATGATAATGAGATGAAATCAATATATATATATATATAATATCACACTAGTACTGCAGCCGGACAGGTAGATATATTTATTATGTAATGACTGATGACGGACCTGCTGGACACTGTCAGCTCAGCAGCACCGCAGACTGCTACAGTAAGCTACTATAGTAGTATGTATAAAGAAGAAAGAAAAAAAAAACCACGGGTAGGTGGTATACAATTATGGATGGACGAGCCACTGCCGACACAGAGGTAGCTACAGCCGTGGACTACCGTACTGTGTCTGCTGCTAATATAGACTGGATGATAATGAGATGAAATCAATATATATATATATATATAATATCACACTAGTACTGCAGCCGGACAGGTAGATATATGTATTATGTAATGACTGATGACGGACCTGCTGGACACTGTCAGCTCAGCAGCACCGCAGACTGCTACAGTAAGCTACTATAGTAGTATGTATAAAGAAGAAAGAAAAAAAAACCACGGGTAGGTGGTATACAATTATGGATGGACGAGCGACTGCCGACACAGAGGTAGCTACAGCCGTGGACTACCGTACTGTGTCTGCTGCTAATATAGACTGGATGATAATGAGAATAAATCAATATATATATATATATAATATCACACTAGTACTGCAGCCGGACAGGTAGATATATTTATTATGTAATGACTGATGACGGACCTGCTGGACACTGTCAGCTCAGCAGCACCGCAGACTGCTGCAGTAAGCTACTATAGTAGTATGTATAAAGAAGAAAGAAAAAAAAAAACCACGGGTAGGTGGTATACAATTATGGATGGACGAGCCACTGCCGACACAGAGGTAGCTACAGCCGTGGACTACCGTACTGTGTCTGCTGCTAATATAGACTGGATGATAATGAGATGAAATCAATATATATATATATAATATCACACTAGTTTTGCAGCCGGACAGGTAGATATATTTATTATGTAATGACTGATGACGGACCTGCTGGACACTGTCAGCTCAGCAGCACCGCAGACTGCTACAGTAAGCTACTATAGTAGTATGTATAAAGAAGAAAAAAAAAAAAAAAAACCACGGGTAGGTGGTATACAATTATGGATGGACGAGCCACTGCCGACACAGAGGTAGCTACAGCCGTGGACTACCGTACTGTGTCTGCTGCTAATATAGACTGGATGATAATGAGATGAAATCAATATATATATATATAATATCACTAGTACTGCAGCCGGACAGGTATATATATTTATTATGTAATGACTGATGACGGACCTGCTGGACACTGTCAGCTCAGCAGCACCGCAGACTGCTACAGTAAGCTACTATAGTAGTATGTATAAAGAAGAAAGAAAAAAAAAAAAAACACGGGTAGGTGGTATACAATATTATATATATATTATATACAATTATATATATATATATATATATATATATATATTAAACTGGAGGTGATTATTAAACTGGTGGTCAGGTCACTGGTCGGGTGGTCTTCTGTTTGCCGGCGGTCGGGCTCCCGGCGCTCAGTATACCGGCGCCGGGAGCCCGACAGCCGGCATACCGACAATTATTTTCCCTCGTGGGGGTCCACGACCCCCATAGAGGGAGAATAAAATAGTGTGGCGCGCGTAGCGCGCCACCGTGCCCGTAGCATGGCGAGCGCAGCGAGCCCGCAAGGGGCTCATTTGCGCTCGCCAAGCTGTCGGTAAGCCGGCGGTCGGGCTCCCGGCGCCGGGATGCTGGTCGCCGGGAGCCCGACCGCCGGCCACCCGTAGTGAACCCCACTGGTCACACTATCAGCAACTTGCAAGTAGTACTCCTAAGCAGACAATCACAATATATATTATACTGGTGGTCAGTGTGGTCACAATGGCAGTGTGGCACTCTGGCAGCAAAAGTGTGCACTGTACGTTATATGTACTCCTGAGTCCTGCTCTCAGACTCTAACTGCTCCCCACTGTCAGTGTCTCCCCCACAAGTCAGATATACATTATACAGTCACACTATCTATCTATCACTTCAGCAAGTAGTAGTACTCCTCCTAATGCTCCCCAAAATTACTACTGTGTCTCTCTCTACTCTAGTCTCACTCTCTTCTCTAAAACGGAGAGGACGCCAGCCACGTCCTCTCCCTATCAATCTCAATGCACGTGTGAAAATGGTGGCGACGCGCGGCTCCTTATATAGAATCCGAGTCTCGCGATAGAATCCGAGCCTCGCGAGAATCCGACAGCGGGATGATGACGTTCGGGCGCGCTCGGGTTAACCGAGCAAGGCGGGAAGATCCGAGTCGCTCGGCCCCGTGTAAAAAAAAATGAAGTTCGGGCGGGTTCGGATTCCGAGGAACCGAACCCGCTCATCTCTACTATGCAGTGTCACATACCCCAGTGTACAGTGCAGGTGGAGTGGTGCTATGCAGTGTCACTTATTCCAGAATACAGAACATGGGAAGTGGTACTGAGCAGTGTAACATATTCCAGTTTACAGAACAGCAGACGTGGTACATATCCCAGTATACATAACAGTAGAAGTGGTTCTATGCAGTGTGACATATTATCCCAGTATACAGAACAGAAGAAGTGGTATATGCAGTGTGACATATCGCAATATACAGAACAGGAGAAGTGGTACTGTGCAGTGAATCATACTCCTGTATACATAACAGGAGAAGTGGTATTATGCAGTGGATCATACTCCTGTATACATAACAGGAGAAAGTGGTACTATACAGTGTGACATATAACAATATACAGAACATGAGAAGTGGTACTGTGCAGTGAATCATACTCCTGTATACATAACAGGAGAAGTGGTACTATGCAGTGTGACATATCACAATATTCAGAACAGGAGAAGTGGTACTGTGCAGTGGATCATGCTCCTGTATACATAACAGGAGAAGTGGTACTATGCAGTGGATCATACTCCTGTATACATAAACAGGAGGAGTGGTACTATGCAGTGTGACATATCACAATATTCAGAACAGGAGAAGTGGTACTGTGCAGTGGATCATGCTCCTGTATACATAACAGGAGAAGTGGTACTATGCAGTGGATCATACTCCTGTATACATAAACAGGAGGAGTGGTACTATGCAGTGTGACATATCCCAGTATACAGAACAGGAGAAGTGGTACTGTGCAGTGGATCATATTCCTGTATACATAAACAGGAGGAGTGGTACTATGCAGTGTGACATATCCCAGTATACAGAACAGGAGAAGTGGTACTGTGCAGTGGATCCACAGCTACAGAGAAGTGAGGGATGCACATGTAATACTGTACACTGTTATAAGGAGGAAATTCTGTCATAAGGAAATTATTGGGAAACAACGTGTAATAATATATCATGTTAGGTGTGCCGTATGGTTTCCTGTCACGAGCCCAGGCTGCAGTGAGATGGACAGTTCTGTACAGACAGATGCAGCGAGTGACTGAAGTCTATGTGTGTAAATGACATTATTATACATTTATTCTGTCATAAGGAAATTATTGGGAAACAACGTGTAATAATATATCATGTTAGGTGTGCCGAATCTTTTCCTGTTACGAGCCCAGGCTGCAGTGAGATGGACAGTTCTGTACAGACAGATGCAGCCAGTGACTGAAGTCTATGTGTGTAAATGACATTATTATACATTCCTTATATCTGATTACAGCACAGAAACAGCCAATCTCACCAATTCCACTGTGTGTGTTATCGCAGGTCCCCGGCCTCTGCGGCTGCTCCTGAGCTGAGAAATTACAGACCAGACAATCAACTAACATGAATCCTCTCCGGTCTCCCTATAGTGACGGCGCTATGTATTATTGTACAAATTACAGGCGCGAAGCAGCTGCTTCCCCTCTATTACCCTCTAGTCACCGGGGAAATGTCTCATTGGTGTAACAAGCTGACATTGAGGTATGCTGACTGTATACAGATGTGTCCTCATACGCTGGGCGTCCTTACGCCATACGCTGCGTGATGCCCGGGGCGACTGACAGAAGCAGAGCGCAATATTTTTCTTTACAGTTTGCGCCTTGTACGCATCACAGATGCAGTGAGAAGCGTCTCACAGAGCAGTGGCGTAACTAGAAATTTTTCTCCCCCAAGACAATAATTATTCTGGTGCCCCCCCCCCCCCCCCCTTCAATTGCAATTAGAAAAGTGAAGAATTTGCGTGCACCTGCCAAAAAAGGGGCATTACCTTCGCTAAAAGGGGTGTGGCTTCACTGCCAGGGACATGACATTGCAGGAAAAAACTACCTTATACCCCAGTTTTGCCACCTGCACGCCCAGACGTTGGCCACCACAGGAAAACAATAATCCTGACTCCCACATAAAGGGGGTCATTCTGAGTTGATCGCTCGCTAGCAGTTTCTTGCAGTCCTGCGTTGGCACAGGCTCCGCCCACAGAGGAGTGTATTTAAGCTGTTCAAGTCTACATCACAAAACTTACCCGGAAAGGCTAAAAGATCTTAACATGTATAGTATGGAGGAGAGAAGGGAAAGGGGGGACATGATAGAAACTTTCAAATATACCAAAGGTTTTTAACAAAGTTCAGGAGGGAAACATTTTTCAAAGGAAGAGAAGTATTAGAACTCAAGGACACTGAGACTGGAGGGGGGGAGGTTCAGGGGAAATTTAAGGAAAAATTATTTCACAGAAAGGGTAGTGGATAAGTGGAATAGCCTCCCATCAGAGGTGGTAGAGGCTAAGACTGTAGAGCAATTTACACATGCTTGGGATAGCCATATGAATATCCTTACAAAGAATTAAGGTTCAAAAAGGGTTGCGATTACCTAAAGGATAAAAAATTGGGCAGACTAGATGGGCCAAGTGGTTCTTATCTGCCGTCACATTCTATGTTTCTATGTTTCTATGCCCCTTACATTATTTGTCCTTTTTCCTCCTTATAGTAATTTCCCTTACACATTATACCACACACCACAATGCCCCTTACACATTATACCACACAGCGCAATGGCCATTATACATTATGCCACACACTGCAATGCCCCCGAGACATTATACCACACACCGCAATGCCTGTGATACACTATGCCACACACTGCACTCTCCGTGATACATTATGCCACACACCGCAATGCCCATTACACATTATGCCACACAGTAAGGCTTCTAATTACTTTTAAATTACCTGCTTGTTGCCAGTGGTTTCATGCTCTGTTTGTCAAACTCGTTGCCAGGGGATAATGCTTGTTGCTAAGGGGTTCCATGCGCTGGGCGTCATGCTCGTTGCCAGGGATTTCATGTGCTGGGTGTAATTTTCATTGCCAAGGGGTTGTCATACTCATTGCCAAAGGGTAATGCTTGTTGCCAGGGGTTTCATGAGCTGGGTGTGTAATGCTCATTGCCAAGTGGTTTTCATGCTTGTTGCCAATGGGTAATGCTTGTTGCCAGGGGTTTCCTCCTCCATTGCTGGAGTTTCGGCGGAGGCAGAACCATCGCTGGTGGCCATATTGTAGATCAAAAGTTAGGGAACATCCTGTCAGTCTTTTTGCGGCCGCCAGTGCGAATGGAAACGTCGCTAGAACCTGTGTAGAACCGCAATGGACTTTGTACCCGTATTCGCGCGTGCGCATTGCAGTGCATGCGCATGCGCAGAAATGCCAATTTTTAACCTGATAGCTGCGCTGTGAACAACGGCAGCTAGCGATCAACTTGGAATGACCCCCAATAGCACTTGTTCTCACTGCGTAGGATTACTGCGTGTGATAACACTGGTAGTCAGTAATCCTTGTATCACCGCGATACCCAATCACTTATCACCATCTCAGTATGACGATGACAACCATAACCTACACAACATGCTTTAGTCTTTGAAGGTTTTTAAAATATTTTATTTGTTTTTATATTTATGTCTATATTTGTCATAAACACAATTTTTTACTTACATTTTTTATTAGTGGAACTTAAAGCCAGAAGGGACCATTTATCATGTATTCCCTATTGAAGTGAGCTGGGCGGGATCTTACCACCCAGGACCGTATTGCAATATGTAATTCTATCCCCCGAATGTATGAGGACGCACACGCAGGGAGAGGGGCTCCGAAAGGATCCTGTCCCTGCGATGTGCTGTGGCGGCTGCCGGGGGGGTCTGCGCATGTGCAAACAGCTCCGACCGCAGACTCACACAGGTCACTTCCTGGTAGGGCTCCGGGGGAACCCTCTGCCCGGCTAGGAATGCGATGTGCAGGGCCGGCTCAGGGTCTTTTAGCGCCTCTGGCGGCCATAGGGGGCGTGGCTTCATACAGGGAGCGTGGTCAGTTACGCCCCCTGTACAGTGAAATGATGTGCGGTGCGCGATGACGTCAACGCGCACCGCACATCATTACAGATAAGGTCCTCTCCACGAAGGGAAACTAGACGCTACGTGTCTAGTTTCCCTTCACAGCGGGCAGCCCACGAAGGGAAACTAGACGCTAAGCGTCTAGTTTCCCTTCACAGCGGGACAGCGGGCAGCGGGGACAGCGGGGGGCACAGAAGCAGCGGATCTTGCCGTGGTGCGGTGCCCTCCGGATGGCGCCGGCGGCGCCCCGGGCAAAAGTCCTGCTTGCCCGTGGCAAGATCCGCTACTGGCGATGTGTAGACCACAGGTAGCTGCCGGGGCCAATATTGGGAATGGTTTGATTCCGGATATTGGTAAATTTGGTAGCATCGCATCCCCCATAGAAACCTAGTAACGGACGTCATTCTCATTTATAAAGAACATACACTGCTACAAAAACCACAATTACCTTTGACACGACTCTTCCGCCCGGCGCCATCATACGACGGGAGACACTCTGACTTATCTGAGTGCTATGTGACTTAGATAAACGGATATAATATCTACTCTGCATTGGCTGTAATTTGCGGTAATCTGCAGAAAATACAGCAATGAATGCACACACACACCGTGACAGCGTCACACATAATGTAACGTAATTGAGGACAGGAGATGAGTGACTTTCCCCTTCCCTTAATAGAAATCCCTCTTCTCCGACAATAGCAGATTTAATTAAAATACAGAAAATGTGCTGGTAACAAGAAATCATGTTTCTCCGGTTTATTAGAAAAGCCAATTGCTACATAGCAGGTGGGATAATAGCTGGGGCGCAATGTGACTCCCTATTACACCGACCATTGCAGCGGCTGCGTCCTCAGGAACTCTACCTCAGGAAACAGAGGGGGACAGGAGGACGGAGAGGCCTCTGTATACCTCCTACCGATGACCTGCCTCGTGGCCAAACTCAGAGCCAAACCCTCCGAGCTTCAATAATTTTTTATACATATATATGTTGAACTAGTTTAAAAATGTTGTACCTATATATACTATATGTATACGTACTTATACATTTATATCATATTTATATAAAAATCTCTCTCTCTCTCTCTCTATATATATACAGTATATATAGTAAGGTCCATAAATATTGGGACATTGACACAATTCTCATATTTTGGGCTCTATACACCACCACAATGGATTTTTAAATGAAACAAACAGGATGTGCTTTAACTGCAGACTTTCTGCTTTTATTTGAGGGTATTTACATCCAAATCAGGTGAACGGTGTAGGAATTACAACGGTTTCTATATGTGCCTCCCACTTTTTAAAGGACCAAAAGTAATGGGACAATCGACTCAAAAGCTACAGTATTTCATGGACAGGAGCAGTAGCGCACGCAGGGGGGGTTCTGAGTACCCGGAAACTCCCCCTGATCAGTGCTGGCCGGCAGACACTTTCTGTCTGCATCTCTGACCTGAGGACGGCTGTTATGAGCCGGCCGGACGCTGACAGAGAGCAGCTGTCAGTGCCACTGCTGAGTGCAGTACTGCCGGGAGCCTCTAGAGGCCCCCATCTCCATTTGTCCTGTCCTAACTACAAGATGTCATCCCTGCAGAGCGCAAACTGAACGCTGAAGTGACATGAGGCACGCAGCACAGAGGCAGGAGCAGGAAGTGCGGGGGAGAGACCTGACAGGGGGATTCCAGAGATCACACTCAGGAGCTGGGATCCTACAGAGGAAGAGGACGTTTGTGTGTGATCTATCTACAGTCTCTCTCTGTCTCTCCCTCCCTCTCTCCTCTCTCACTCGGTTTCCGTCTGTCTCTATATATCCAGTCTCTCTCTCTCTCTCTCTCTCTCTCTAGAGGGTTTCTGTCTATCTACAGTGTCTCTTTCTCTCTGTAGGGGCTTCAACATTTATCTTTCTATCAGGATTCTACATCTATCTATCTATCTATTATTATTATTACATTTTATTTATAAGGCGTCACATGTGTTTGGCAGCGCCGTACAAAGGACAGTACAGAGAGACAAAACTTAGCATTACAGTAAATAAATAACAAACATAGAGTACAGGTAACAGAGAGCACCGCACATTCTCAAGACATAATACAGCTAAGATGTAAGTATTGATGGAGTGATCATCGTACTACTAGAGGCTGGTGGCCATAGATGGAGATGTGCCTTTACTAGCAGGGTAAAGATGGTCTTTGAGTAGGTGAGAGCTGCAAGTGAAATGTGTCGAGACGAGGGCTTAGATAACAAGAGGAAAGAGGGCCCTGCTCTGAAGAGCTAAAATCTAGTGGGGAGGGGGCGACAGACAGATGACAAGAGGTGCAGGCAAGCGGGAGTTAGCCTGATGGCAGTATGCAAGCAAAGCTGAGATGTTCACGGCATGAGGCAGGGGGGTGGAGGCGCGGCTTCAGGACTGGGTTATGCATTGGGAGGGTATGCTTTGATAAATAGGTGGGTTTTTAGTGCCCGTTTGAAACTTTGCAAGGTCGGGGAGAGTCTAATGGAGCGGGGGAGTGCGTTCCACTGAAGGGGTGCAGCACAGGCATAGTCTTGAACATGAGCATGGGAAGCAGTGACCAGGGCGGTGGAGAGGCGATGGTCATTGGTTGACCGTAGGGGGTGGGAGGGAGTATGAAGGGAGAGGAGGTTGGAGATGTAGGGAGCAGTGGAATTAGAGATGGCCTTGTATGTGAGGGTGAGGAGTTTGAAGAGGATTCTGTAGGGGAATGGGAGCCAGTGTAGATTTTGGCGAAGGGGAGTGGCAGATGTGGTGCGGCGGGAGAGGAAGGTAAGCCTAGCTGCAGAGTTTAGGACAGATTGGAGGGGAGCAAGATGGGAGCAAGCAAGGCCAGTGAGGAGGACATTGCAGTAGTCAAGTCGTGAGATGACTAGTGAGTGGATGATGAGTTTAGTTGCACTCTGGGAGAGATATGGCCTGATACGAGCAATGTTGCGTAGCTGGAAACGACAGGATTGTGCCAGAGCTTGGATGTGGGGTGCAAAGGAGAGGGAGGAGTCAAGAGTGACACCCAAGCAGCGGAGTTGGGGAACGGGGGAGATGGTGGTGTTGTCAACAATGATAGAGATATTGGTCGGGGGTGTTGCTCTGGATGGGGGGGAAGATGATGAGTTCAGTTTTGTCTATGTTGAGCTTCAGAGAGCGCTCAGATATCCAGGAGGAGATGGCGGAGAGGCAGCTGGAAATCTGGGAGAGCACAGAGGGGGACAGATCAGGAGAGGAGAGGTAGAGTTGTGTGTCATCAGCATAGAGGTGGTATTGAAGGCCAAAGGAGTTAATGAGCGCACCCAGGGAACAGGTGTACAGGGAGAACAGAAGAGGTCCAAGGACAGAACCCTGAGGGACACCAACAGGAAGGATGGAAGGGCGTGAGGTGGTTCTGGAGGCAGACACAGAGAAGGAGCGGTTAGTGAGGTAAGAAGAAAACCAGTCAAGGACAGTGCTAGAGAGGCCAGCATTTTGGAGTGTGCGCAGGAGGAGAGGATGATCTACGATGTCAAAGGCAGCAGAGAGGTCCAGAAGGATGAGCAGAGAGAAGTGGCCCCTGGATTTGGCCGAAAGCAGGTCATTGGTGACTTTCACCAGGGCAGTCTCAGTGGAGTGGAGTGGGCGAAAGCCAGATTGTAGTGGATCGAGGATGGAGTAGTCAGAGAGGTGGCTTGTGAGATGGCTGTAGACCAGTCGTTCAAGTAATTTGGAGGCGAAAGGGAGAAGAGAGATGGGGCGGTAGTTAGTGGGTGATGAGGGGTCGAGGTTGGGTTTTTTGAGAATAGGTGAGACCAGAGCATGTTTGAATGGCGAGGGGAAGATGCCGGTAGAGAGGGACAGGTTAAAGAGGTGAGCAAGGTGGGAGCAGGCAGTTGGGAGAGGGAGCTGAGAAGACGGGAGGGAAGGGAGTCCAGGGGGCAGGTGGAGGGGGGGAGGATAAGATGAGGGAGTGGACTTCCTTTTCTGAAATGGGATGGAAGGAGGACAGGGTGGGATAGATGGAGGGGGGGGGATAGAGGGGGCAGGGGGGTAGCAGAGGGGTGACGGCAGGAGATGTCGTGTTGGATCTCCTCAATTTTGGAGATGAAGAAGGAGGCAAAGTCAGTGGCAGTGAGGGAGGATGGGAGGGGAGGAGAAGGTGGGCGAAGGAGAGTGTTGAAAGTTTCAAAGAGACGGCGTGGACAGGAGGACTAAGAAGAGATGAGTGCTTGGAAAAAGGATTGCTTGGCGAGAGAAAGAGCAGAGCTGTAGGAGGAGAGAATAAACTTGAAATGGAAGAAGTCCGGCAGAGAGTGAGATTTCCTCCAGGAGCGTTCAGCGGAGCGTGGGCATTTTTGTAAGAAACGTGTTAGTTTAGTGTGCCAAAGTTGGGGTTTGGAGTGGTGGAGGGGGACAAAGGAGAGGGGGGCCACAGAGTCGAGAGCAGCGGTTAGGGAAGAGTTATAGAAGGAGGCTGCCTGGTTGGGACAGGTCATAGTGGAAAGAGGAGAGAGGAAAGTCTCGAGGGAGGACATGAAAGTGGGGTTGAGAGACCCGAGATTGCGTCTGCTGGTGGTGGGTCTGGGCGTGGAGAGGAGGAAGGAGGATGAGAGGGTGAAAGAAAGCAGATGGTGGTCAGAGAGAGGGAAGGAAGAGTTGGAGAAATCAGAGAGATCACATCGGTGGGTAAAGACAAGGTCGAGGGAGTGGCCGAGATTGTGAGTAGGGGTGGAGGTCCATTGAGAAAGTCCAAAGGAGGTGGAGAGGGCAAGAAGATTAGTGGAAGCAGCATTAGTGATGTCAATAGGGATGTTAAAGTCACCGAGGATGACAGAGGGGAGGTCTATCTATCTATCTATCTATCTATCTATCTATCTATCTATCTATCTATCTATCTATCTATCTATCTATCTATCTATCTAGGGACTTAGTTTCCATTATATATATATATCTATATATATCTATCTGGGATCAGTATGAGATACTGATGGACGGGTTGCCGGGGGTCAGTATACTGACAGCCCCACATTTAGCCCCCTAACCCTCATGTTTTCCCTCCCCTAACCCTCCCTTGTGGGTGCCTAATCCTAACCCTCCCTTCCCCGCTGCCTAAACCTAACCCTTCCCGCTAGGTGCCTAACCCTAACCTCCCCCTGTGTGTGCCTAACCCTCACCCTCCCTCTCCGGTCCCTAACCTCCCCGGGAGTGTACCCTAAGCCTAACCCCTCTTCTGCTGCCTGAACTTAACACCCCCCCACAGCAGGATGGCAGTATGTCCCCCTGGCCGGACGTTGGTATATTGACACCGGGATTGTGTCCTTCATCGGGATCCCGGCATTGGTATATCGACCGCCGGGATCCCGTTTGTCGGTAAGACGACTGCTTCCCATCTCTCTCTATCTGTCCATTACTTAGCTGAGTTCTGTCACATAGGGTTCATAGTACCGGTCACTCAAATAGTGCTGCACTCCTAGCATACAAACAACATCCACCGCAGTAATGTCGGAAAAGTCAACATTTCAAAGCCATTTATAAAAGGAGTACCACACAATTTGAGTGACATATATATATATATATATATATATATATATATATATATACTGTGTATATATAGGTGTCCTGCTATGTTGTTGCCACATTGCGTCATTCATAACGTGGGACGCATGTTCCCACTATCCATTAACTGCGACTGAACGTGGCATACTGTGATGCATACGCATTGCAGTGCTGCTATTAAACGCTGTTATATGCAGCAACTACATAGCAAAACACAGATGGAAACTCCACTTATAAATCCTGCGTTTGCCCCTGAGGAGTGGGCTATTCCCTTGTTATTTCATCATCAATTAAGCAGGTAAAAGGTCTGGAGTAGATTCCAGGTGTGACGTTTGCATTTGGAATCTGTTGCTGTCGACTCTCAATATGAGATCCTAAGAGCTGGCACTATCAGTGAAGCAAGCCATCATTAGGCTGAAAAATCAAAACAAACCCATCAGAGAGATAGCAAAAACATTAGGTGTGTCCAAATCAACTGGAACATTCTTTAAAAGAAAGAACGCACCGGAGAACTCAGCAACACCAAAAGACCCGGAAGACCACGGAAAATAACTGTGGTGGATGACAGAAGAATTATTTCCCTGGTGAAGAATAATCCCTTCACAACAGTTGCCCAGATCAAGAACACTCTCCAGGAGGTAGGTGTATATGTGTCAAAGTCAACAATCAAGAGAAGACTTCACAAGAGTAAATATAGAGGGTTCACCACAAGATGTAAACCATTGGTGAGCCACAAAAACAGGTAGTCCAGATTAGAGTTTGCCAAACAACATCTAAAAAAGAATTTACAGTTCTGGAACAACATCCTATGGACAGATGAGACAAAGATCAACTTGTACCAGAGTGATGGGAAGAGAAGAGTATGGAGAAGGAAAGGAACTGCTCATGATCCAAAACAGACCACCTCATCAGTGAAGCATGGTGGTGGTAGTGTCATGGCGTGGGCATGTATGGCTGCCAATGGAACTGGTTCCCTTGTATTTATTAATAATGTGACTGCTGACAAAAGCAGCAGGATGACTTCTGAAGTGTTTCGGGCAATGTTATCTGCTCATATTCAGTCAAATGCTTCAGAACTCATTGGACGGCGCTTCACAGTGCAGATGGACAATGATCCGAAGCATAGTTTTTAAGGCAAATAAGTGGAATGTTATGCAATGGCCAAGTCAATCACCTGACCTGAATACAATTGAGCATGCATTTCAGTCGATGAAGACAAAACTGAAGGGAAAATGCCCCAAGAACAAGCAGGAACTGAGGACATTTGTA
The DNA here is from genome assembly GCF_028390025.1 of Pseudophryne corroboree. Taxonomy (NCBI): domain Eukaryota; kingdom Metazoa; phylum Chordata; class Amphibia; order Anura; family Myobatrachidae; genus Pseudophryne; species Pseudophryne corroboree. The sequence continues at coordinate 835,421,425 of NC_086449.1, read as the reverse complement.
GTAGAGGCCTGGCAGAGCATCACCAGGGATGAAACCCAGCGTCTGGTGATGTCTATGCGTTCCAGACTTCAGGCTGTAATTGACTGCACAGGATTTGCAACAAAGTATTAAAAAGTAAAAAATTGATTTAGGATTGTTTGGTTTGTCCCATTACTTTTGGTCCCTTAAGTGGGCGGCACATATAGAAACCATTGTAATTCCTACACCGGTCACCTGATTGGGATGTAAATACCCTCAAATTAAAGCGGAAAGTCTGCAGTTGAAGCACATCTTGTTTGTTTCATTTCAAATCCATTGTGGTGGTGTATAGAGCCCAAAATATGAGAATTGTGTCCATGTCCCAATATTTATAGACCTGACTGTATATGTATTCATTTTTTGTTTGTGATTCTCAGTAGTTTTGTTGGCAGTAAACAGCAGACACTACTGAAGGCCTGAAGAATTTCATCTTAGTAACGTGATGTTCTTATCAGTCATTTGATTAACTAATAGAATTATCTTATTAAAAGTTCCCTCCCCTTCCATTGTTTTCTTATAGTGTCCCCTAGTAAAGTAGCCATCCTTCTCTGCCGTAGGTCAGGTATGTGCTGAACGCCACCAAGAACTCACTGCGCATGTCCGGCTCTGGAACAGAAGCATGTGCACGTCATTTCATTTTTTTCGAAATACAATAAAACCACAGAAAAGTAGATTGCGATATTATCACGTTTTTGGTCTTTTATCGCAATCACATTTTCCATAAGAAAAAATTACAAATACTTTGAAAAAAACCCCCTCAAAAAAGTCATAAAAAAGACGATAAGTGGCAATTGTTTTAAAAAAAACGTATTGCATTTTTGATGCATCACCCCTATAGGTCCATGATACCAAGGCACAGACTGAGCGCCTTCTTCTGCAAGAGGCCACAAGTCTGTCCCCAATGACGTATCTCTATGGGGTGATTATTTCTACAGGGGGAAAAGATTCAGCAATTAGCGGAGAGGACATATAACATGTTTAATAATCTCAGATGTCTGTTAGCTATTGAATGAAGTGATCTAGTTACAGAAATATAGACTGTGTGCCTCATCGGGGTCCTCCGGAGGCTGGACCACCTCTTCCACCAAATAACGGCGCATGCTAGCTCATACGCGGGATTATACATACTCATCTCAGCGACGTCCTTATCTGTCTGCGTCATCATTATCAGTTCACGCTTTGCACTGAACCCACAATATGCCTGGCAAAAGATATGTGTAGGAACAGGCGTATTTACCCATAGATATGTGGGAACGCCCCTCTACTGCACAGTTATGCCCCTTTGGCTGCAAGTGGTGATGTGTAATACCCCGCTGGATGGTGTGAGGGAGCCTGGATGGTTTGTACATTTTGTGCAGGTTCTTCCATCCTCCTGACACAACAGAGAGGTACTGTAAGGAGGTTTGCTCTGGTTGCAAGGAACTATCGTATAGGTTTAAGCCCTAAACATTTCTAAGCATTTCACAGTAAAAACAGAATTATGATTTATTGTACTGAGACTGTGCAATGACGAATGCTCCCCCCAAATCCGGAACAATAATTATTTACCTGGACCTGGTAACATCAAACTACACTTACTGACACAATTTCATGCAGAATAATGTTATCAAATACATTATCTATATTTAAATACAAACAAAATAATACTGCACTGCTGATACACCCTCTCTCTCTCTATATATATATATATATATATATTTATTTACAAATGAAAACTGGAGTAACCCAATAATGTCCAGAAATAACAGTAAGGTTAACCCCAAAATATATTCACATGAGAAAATAGCTCAGCTGAATCTTCACAGGTGGTGCACTACTGGAGTTACAGGTGGTGCACAGCTGGAGTTGCAGGTGGTGCACTGCTGGAGTTGCAGGTGGTGCACTGCTGGAGTTGCAGGTGGTGCACTGCTGGAGTTGCAGGTGGTGCACTGCTGGAGTTGCAGGTGGTGCACTGCTGGAGTTGCAGGTGGTGCACTACTGGAGTTGCAGGTGGTGCACTGCTGGAGTTGCAGGTGGTGCACTACTGGAGTTGCAGGTGGTGCACTACTGGAGTTGCAGGTGGTGCACTGCTGGAGTTGCAGTTTTATTTCAAGTGTTACTAGCCCCTCGGAGATGTGGTTACTTTGTGAGTCAAATGTTGCACTAGCAAATAAATATATCAATATTGGCATAATGAAGGAAATTCAATTAGTGTCATGCAGATGCGCCCGCTTAACACTGGCGCACTTATGGTGGTGGGGATCTTGCAAAAAGTGCTTGTTACCCCATACGGTAGCAAACATTTTTAGGCAAATCCAGCCGGCGGGTGCGAAGGGGGTGAATCGGGCTGCCACGGCAATAGCAATTCGCCCCCTTCACCCACAATTGAATTCCGCCCAATGTCTTCCTGCCTGAGGTGATGAAAGAATCATTTTAAGTATATTAGGAGCAAACAGTTTTCCATGCTGCTATTTATTAGATGCTATCCTGAGGAGACCGCCGGCTCCTTATGTGGCTACTAGTCACTTATAAGACAGTCTTACTGCTACTGGTCACTAGAGCGGAGCTCTGCAAGTGGCAGCTATTGGGCATAGAGGGGCACTGCAGGGGAAGGGCTGAGGCAGGTACTATATTGCACACTACCACACCCAGCCACTAGGAACTCACTGGGCGTCTCTGAGGGGAATCACCTCCCTCTCCTCATCTGCGTCTCTTTCTGCCGCCCACTACCCCTTCACTGACTGAGGCCGGTCTCCTCAGCTCAGGTGGACTTTTCTGCCTCCTCTCCCGCTGAGCTGCTCCTTCCGTTGCCTTCCTCACCTCACACATGGCCAACAGACCCTTGCTCAGTCCGTTACCCCAGGAGGGTGTCCCTGTAACTGACCAAACTGCCCCCCTCAGCCCCCTGCTGCCTCTAAGTCATGTGACCTGCCACTGGCTCATCCCTTCATCACTCACTCCCATAGGCAAACACGGGGGGGGGGGGGGGGGGTGTTCTGGTTGCCCGGAAACCCCCCTCCTCTTGGCAAGTGGCTTAAATTATGAAAACAATAGCAATGGTATATAATACGATAACTAGAGCTACCACCACATAATGCAGTTTAAGGGACAGAGCAGAGCTGCTGCACATGCCCAGTGGTAGCATCTTCTTCTACCAAGTTTGCTGTGTGAATCCTCAATCAGTGCACTGGACAAGAGAGTAGCTACCAGGAAGAAAAGACAGGAGCCTTACCATGAGGTGGGAGAATGTTTGCTTAAAAAGTGCAGTACTGGCTCTATTATGGTGGCGTATTTATTTATTATGGTATGTTTAATCTTTTTCCTGACCACTTATTTATATTATTTAAATGTGTGATGCAGTCAATACTATACACCATCTATAGTGTTAAATATTAATACTGTATTCCATACAGTATACATTAATATCCAGGGTCTTTATAGGTTCTTCTACCGCTCCCCCAGACTTCCACAAATGCTCCAACGTTCCACAGAGTGGGAGATTGTGTACTACATTTGGAAACCCCCCTCTAGAAATCCTGCGTTTGCCACTGACTCCCCCTCTCTTCTGTATGTGTGGAGGGGAGAAATATATGTGACCTAGAAAATAAATTTACACTTAACATGCATGCAGACACAAGGGCTGGATTCAAATGTTATCGTGCGTCGCTACACCTGTGCACGCCCGCCGGCAGCTATTCAAATGTTGCTGCCGACGGACGCGAGAAGTTCATTTCAGCTCGCTACCCCAGGAGGGAGATTGGGCGTGATAAAACAATTGAATTCCCCCCCAAGGCTTTATAATGGAAATGTATATAGATATACTGTATCTGACATACAGTAGGTACCAGCGTGGGTAGGACACCCAGGGTCTGGGATACTACAGATGTGACTGAGTTGTGTATGAGTCTGAAACCGCAGATGCCGACACTCAGCGCGGAGCATGCAGAGCAGACACATGATCCACCCACAATACAGACTCATATTCATCTCTGCACCGGCTGCACAGTGTCCTCTGTACCATATAACAGGGATTAGCTGGTGGATAGGTGAATCGCTGCATAACCCACTGCAGCCAGTATGTAAATGGTTCTGTAGCAGACGGCAAACGACAGAAATCCTTAGTAACCGGCAGTGATAGAACGTCAGCTCTTGTGATGCAGAGTAGCCTGATTCTGCAACATGTATCACAGCACTCGCTCCGTCACCTTATATGGTTGGTGTACGGAGTGCGCTACTAAGCTATCGCCATGGTGATCCATAAAGAAGCAGCTATGCTTTACCAAGATGGCCGCTGTTAGGTGTTCTGCACATGCGTGGCGCCACTTGCTCCTGGGTCTGATTGACACAGTACTACAAGAACGTGACCTTACAATGGCCCTCATTCCGAGTCGTTCGCTCGGTAAATTTCTTCGCATCGCAGTGTTTTTCTGCTTAGTACGCATGCGCAATGTTCGCACTGCGACTGCGCCAAGTAAATTTGCTATGAAGATAGTATTTTTACTCACGGCTTTTTCTTCGCTCCGGCGATCGTAGTGTGATTGACAGGAAATGGGTGTTACTGGGCGGAAACACGGCGTTTTATGGGCGTGTGGAAAAAAACGCTACCGTTTCCGGGAAAAACGCAGGAGTGGCTGGAGAAACAGGGGAGTATCTGGGTGAACGCTGGGTGTGTTTATGACGTCAAACCAGGAACGACAAGCACTGAACTGATCGCAGATGCCGAGTAAGTCTGGAGCTACTCAGAAACTGCTAAGAAGTTTGTAATCGCAATATTGCGAATCTTTCGTTCGCAATTTTAAGAAGCTAAGATTCACTCCCAGTAGGCGGCGGCTTAGCGTGTGTAACTCTGCTAAAATCGCCTTGCGAGCGAACAACTCGGAATGAGGGCCAATATCCTGCATATTGCCTACAGTGCCTTGCTAAAGTATTCACCCCCCATGGCATATATATTAGTGCCTTGCTAAAGTATTCACCCCCTTGGCTTTTTACCTATTTTGTTACATTACAACCTGTCATTTAGATGTTTTTTTTTTAATCTGAATTTTATGTGATGGATCTGCACAAAATAGTCTAAATTGGTGAAGTGAAATGAGAAAAATGTATATTAAAAATAATTTTTATCAATAAAAATCTGAAAATTGGCATGTGCATATGTATTCACCTCCTTTGTTATGAAGCCCCTCAAATGTTCTGGTGCAACCAATTACCTTCAGAAGTCACATAATTAGTGAAATGAAGTCCACCTGTGTGCAGTCTAAGTGTCACATGATCTGTCAGTATAAACACACCTTTTCTGAAAGGCCCCAGAGGCTGGAACACCACTAAGTAAGAAGCATCACACCATGAAGACCAAGGAGCTCTCCAAACAAGTCAGGGACAAAGTTGTTGAGAAGTCAGGGTTGGGTTATAAAAATAATATCCAAATCTTTGATGATCCCCGGAGCACCATCAAATCCATCATCTTCAAATGGTAACACAACAAACCTGCCAAAAGAGGACGGGCCACCAAACCTCACAGACCGGGCAAGGAGGGCATTAATCAGAGAGGCAGTACAGAGACCAAAGGTAACCCTGAAGGAGCTGCAGAGTTCCACAGCAGAGACTGGTGTATCTGCGCATGTGACCACCATAAGCCGTACATGCCATAGAGCTGGGTTTTATGGAAGAGTGGCCAGAAAAAAGCCATTACTTAGTGTTAAAAATAAGAAGGCACGTTTTGAGTTTGCCAAAAGGCATGTGGACGACTCCCCAAATGTATGGAGGAAGGTGCTCTGGTCAGATGAGACTAAAATTAAACTTTCTGGCCACCAAGGATAACACTATGTCTGGTGCAAACCCAACACATCCCATCACCCCAAGAACACCATCCCCACAGGGAAACATGGTGGTGGCAGCACCATCATGCTGTGGGGATGTTATTCAGCAGCAGGGACTGGGAAACTTTCGAGTCCAGGGAAAGATGGATGGTGCTAAATACAGGGATATTCTTGAGCAAAACCAGTTTCAGTCTGCCTGTGATTTGAGACTGGGACGGAGGTTCACCTTCCAGCAGGACAGAAGCATACTGCTAAAGCAACACTCGAGTGGTTTAAGGGGAACATTTCAATGTGTTGGAATGGCCTAGTCAAAGCCCAGATCTCAATCATATTGAGAATCTGTGGTCAGACTTGAAGATTGCTGTTCCCAAGCGGAAACCATCCATCATGAAGGATCTGGAGCAGTTTTGCCTTGAGGAATGGGTAACAATCCCAGTGGCATGATGTGGCAAGCTCATAGATTTATCCAAAGCTACTTGCAGCTGTAATTGCCGCAAAAGATGGCTCTACAAAGTACTGACTTTAGGGTGGTGAATAGTTATGCACGCTGAAGGTTTCTGTTATTTTGTCCTATTTGTTGTTTGCTTCACAATAAAAAAAAAATCTTCAAAGTTGTCGGCCTGTTCTGTGAATGATATGATGCAAACCTTCAAACAATCCATTTTATTCCAGGTTGTGAGGTAACAAAACATGAAAAATGCAAAGGGGGGTGAATACTTTAGCAAGGCACTGTATACCCACACATGGCCAGTCCGCTATGCGCTCTGTCTCCGTTGCATACTGGTGTTACTGTGAGTACGGCTGTACAACCGGTGTACTGCAATAAACCCACGCTCCCGTCTTACTGTCTACTATGTATCACCTGTCTACATACTAACATAATCATCCTGCTATATAATAAGTGACACATTACACTGATAGCTCAGAGACTCTCCTCCCAGTACAGGCCACATAATACATATTGCAGTCTTCATACTTATGGTGCCATGCCACTTTCTACCATTAGAGGGACCCCTTGCACACCTATTGCTGAGCTTGCAGTCAGACTCATTTCTTCACATTAGGGGCCTAGGCCTTCATTCAGAGTTGATCGCTCGCTGCTGATTTTCTCAGTGCAGAGATCAGGTAAAAAAATGGCAAAACTGCGCATGTGTATGAGCCGCAATGCGCACGCGCGTCGTACAGGTACAAAGAGCATTGTTGCTGTGCAATGGTTCTAGCGAAGAATCCATTTGCACAGCCGATCGTAAGGAGATTGACAGGAAGAAGGTGTTTATGGGTGTCAACTGACCGTTTTCTGGTAGTGGTAGGGAAAACGCAGGTGTGACTAGACGTTTGCTGGGTGGGTGTCTGACATCAATTCCGGGACCTCCGTTGCTGGAATCATCGCACAGGATAAGTAACTACAGGGCTGCTCTTGTTTTGCACAAAATGTTTTTGTACCGCTCGGCTGCACAGGCGATCGCACACTTGCAAAGCGAAAATACACTCCCCCTGTGGGCGGCGACTATGCGTTTGCACGGCTGCTAACAGTAGATAGCGAGCGATCAACTCGGAATGAGGGCCCTAATTCAGGGGGTAATTCAGATCTGATCGCTAGGGTGCGATTTTTGCAGTCCTGCGATCAGATAGTCGCCGCCTATAGGGGAGTGTATTTTAGCTGTGCAAGTGTGCGATCGCATGTGTAGCCGAGCTGTACAAACAGATCTTGTGCAGTCTCTGCGCAGTCCAGGACTTACTCAGCCGCTGCGATCACTACAGCCTGTCCGGGACCGGATTTGACGTCAGACACCCGCCCTGCAAACGCTTGGACACGCCTTCGTTTTTCCAACCACTCCCAGAAAACGGTCAGTTGCCACCCACAAACGCCTTCTTCCTTTCAATCTCCTTGCGATCGACGGTGCGTTCGGAATTTTTGCACCACCCCGTTGCTGCGGTCTGTTGCGCATGCGCATTACACACGTAACACCCCCTGTAGCAGTGACGCTTACACACGTAACGCCCCTCCGTAGCAGCGATGCTTACACATGTAACGCCCTCTGTATCAGTGCCGCTTAGACACGTAATGCCCACTGTACCAGTAATGCGTACACGTAACGCCCCCTAAACTACAGCACCCAGCAGCCCTTAGCGCCGAAGCATTCCGGCTCTTATGGCTGCTGGGAGCTGTAGTTTATTGAGTGCATCTTCTTCCCTGTAATACGGCGCGTTGGGACACCGGCGCTAACAATAGTGACTGGCTGCTGTGTGAGTCTCCGGGAGAGCCACTGCCAAAGGGAGGACAGAAGATTAGCTGCTTCTAGGAGGAGAAGCATTACCCGCCCTCCCCCACTCGCAGTACCTCCGGGCCCCATCCGTGGAACCCCCACACACCCCCTCAAGCACCCACGGTAGCGCCGGACCCCCTCCCCCACCAACCCCGCACCTGCCCCTCCCCCACCCTGGGCACCCCCGCAACTGCTCCTCCCCCACCTGCAGTGGCTCTGGACACCCACCTGCGGCACCACCGCACTAGCCCCTCCCCCACCTGCAGCACCACCGCAACTGCCCCTCCCCTCCCGCGGCACCCCCGGATCCCATCCGCGTCTTCCCCGCACCCGCCACTCCCCCAACCAAAGCACCTGCTAGGTGATTCATCAGGCCCTGCGTGCACTGTTCACGCCGTTGCAAGGGGCTTCAACCCCTTAACCATCGCACGCCTTTTGTCCGTGCAATATTTAACCACTCACACAATTATGATTGGGAGGTAATACTCCGTATAATAAAAATATTGCACGCCACAAGGGTATGCAAGGGTTAAGGGGACGTAGCCCCTTACGACGGTGTGAAGAGCGCCCGTAGGGCGCGATGAATCACCTAGTTCTATAGTAATAATGTAAGCACTGATACTCTGGAAAGCGTTCATGTTGATGTGGTATTATGCAGTTGATAAGTGTTGTGAGATAACGTGCCTTACCGAAATGTGCCAGGTTTATTAACCAGCAACTCGTTACTTGAAAATGATGACCACCTTCTTGTAATAAATGTTGTTACCGTGTCCTACCGTAGTGATCCTTGCACACTTTGGGGGTGTTGTCCGTACTGGGGTTCTACGCAGATTTTGTCAGGAGCCGCTGCAAGCGAGAATTGGTGAACCAGACGGACCGCAACTGGATAGACGTGAGACTTCAGGTACGCTGACACATTACACATACAGTATATTCAAATGAGATCATCAGCGCCATTTCCCTGCATTGGTTATAGGACACAATGATCCCTATGGCTACATACATTTTATATAAGGTTTCTCGTGGCCACTTACAGTATATGGAACCTGCTGTATACACAATACACAAACACATCCTGCTAAATATCAGCGTCTTTTCTTCAACAAGTAGATCTTACTGGGGCTCATTTACATTTGGATGTCAGTCATGTTTATGCCCCGCCTCTCTGGTGTAGCTGTACACACCCACGCTGATAGGTGTCGCTGTCACATGTCCCTGACACGCTTTATCAAAAGTAGACAAGTATGCTGTATAATGATTCTTCATTATATGAGGGAATAAATACAGAAAGTCACAGCGAACAAATTTGAATCACTCTTATATCTGTACACGCTTTCATCACATATACTTTATATTTCATTAAGGTATACTGTATGTCATCTTTTTTGAAATTAAGACATTTTAGAAAAAAAATCTTAAATAGTTACGTCTTACACAATAGTTATACATTTATCTTACAATATAGGGAACACGTTATACAGGGTATCAGTTGGAGAATAGTAGGATGTTACTGTAACAACATTATAGGTTGGTTGGTGCACCATACCACCACTTCTGTCCACTACTTGTGCTGATATTAAGTAAATATCCCAACTATGCTCCAGTCTCTAACATCGGCCATGTCTGACCCTGTCACCCTCTTACTGTTATAGGAGCTGTCACTGTATATACAGCCGGTGTAATGGGCGTATGCTGGGTTATTGCTCCCCAGCTACCGCTGCTTACATAATAATTACATATAGAGAGATTTATTGACATTATTTTTACTGTTTTCCCCCTCTTTTCACATTATTTTAGTATCACCTGAATGTATTTCATGAAAAACTGCTCCAAACCCTTTAATTCACTTTTTTTTAGTACCCCACATCACATTCCCCCCCATACTTATAATGGGAAATGTGATGTGGCCGAATTTACTACAAAAACCAACATGTGAAAAAATTCCGCCCTGTGATAACAGCTCAGGCTGGTGAGATCACAGGGCGGCACTGTGATAATGAGGCATTTGCCCCTGGCAGAGAGAGCTGTGCGGGGACCCGGCAGAGTGATATCCGATGGACACACAAGCCGATCACAGTGTAAAAAAAAAAAAAAAAAAAAAAAGTAAAAAACCCCAAACCCATACTCACCTGTCCAGGGAGCCGGTGTCCGCTGCTCCGGTGAGCGCTGCCAGGTCCCCCACATGCTGCAATGTGACCCCAGTGCAGTAAAGTGACTCTGCAAAGCGGCAGCCCATTTTACAGCACTGGAGGTCACCGCAGCGCACAGGATCCAGCGCCGGGCAGCCCAGCAGAAGCAGCGCAGACCAGCTCCCTGGACTGGTGGGTATATTGATCAGCTGGCGGGGTGGGTCCATGGCGTGTGCGGGTGTCGTGACAGGGCGTGTCGACTGGGGGGAGGCGGTTGCGGCAATGTTGGCGGGGGCGGCGCATGCGCAGCAGGACATCGGGGTATTTTTTGCGAAAAATACCCCGATGATGCTGCAGATTGTCATCGTAGGGACGGAGCTTGACCACAAGCTCCGCCCTTGCACGCGATAATTGATACATCCCTGCAATGTAATCAATTATCGCAGTGCGAGTTTGGGTGATTTTATCACGTCATCCGAATTCTGGATGCGGATGGTGATAAATAGGCCCCATAGTCACATACACTGTAATAACACAGAGCGAGGCACCATAAGTCAGGCAGGGAACACACACGCGTCATAGTAATTACATACAGTCACATACGCTGTAATAACACAGAGCGAGGCACCATAAGTCAGGCAGGGAACACACACGCGTCATAGTAATTACATATAGTCACATACACTGTAATAACACAGAGCGAGGCACCATAAGTCAGGCAGGGAACACACACGCGTCATAGTAATTACATATAGTCACATACACTGTAATAACACAGAGCGAGGGACCATAAGTCAGGCAGGGAACACACACGCGTCATAGTAATTGCAGCATGAAAGGTAATAACTGTGGGTAACGGCCGTTCTGTGTCTGCAGCATTTACTGTGTCTCTGTTACTGGGTTCGGCTTACAGAGCAGAGTAAATGACGATACCTCTGATATACAGTATACTGCTGTCACCCCATGCACTGTGACTGCAGACAGTGTATATACCAGCTGGGAGAGCAGGGACACTGCTGGTGACATCACCCCAAGTACTGTGACTGCAGACAGTGTATATACCAGCTGGGAGAGCAGGGACACTGCTGGTGACATCACCCCAAGTACTGTGACTGCAGACAGTGTATATACCAGCTGGGAGAGCAGGGACACTGCTGGTGACATCACCCCAAGTACTGTGACTGCAGACAGTGTATATACCAGCTGGGAGAGCAGGGACACTGCTGGTGACGTCACCCCATGCACTGTGACTGCAGACAGTGTATATACCAGCTGGGAGAGCAGGGTCACTGCTGGTGACATCACCCCATGCACTGTGACTGCAGACAGTGTATATACCAGCTGGGAGAGCAGGGACACTGCTGGTGACGTCACCCCATGTACTGTGACTGCAGACAGTGTATATACCAGCTGGGAGAGCGGGGACACTGCTGGTGACATCACCCCATGTACTGTGACTGCAGACAGTGTATATACCAGCTGGGAGAGCGGGGACACTGCTGGTGACATCACCCCATGTACTGTGACTGCAGACAGTGTATATACCAGCTGGGAGAGCAGGGTCACTGCTGGTGACATCACCCCATGTACTGTGACTGCAGACAGTGTATATACCAGCTGGGAGAGCAGGGTCACTGCTGGTGACATCACCCCATGTACTGTGACTGCAGACAGTATATATACCAGCTGGGAGAGCAGGGACACTGCTGGTGACATTGAAAGGGTTAAAGCTCGTCTCTGCTTCAATGTCATAGAATTGCTTGTGTTATAGAACTTAATGTTCCAGCACAATCCTTGCTACTGTCCTTGTCTCTTATCTTTTTCTTATACCGTGTGAACAACCTCCCTATTTGAAATACAAACTTGCCCATATATGCATATCCTTCCACTGCGGCAGTTCCTAGCCAATCATGTTATGTTAGCCCCTTTTTGTGTTCTGTCCAATTAGTTATTGACTTGGGATATACACGCCCTAAATCCTTTCTTTTATATACTTTTGTTAAACGAACAATAAACAGTGTGAATCTTTACTGCTTGTGTTGTGCATGTTCCTTGTGGCTAAAGGTTTACACTCACAGACGTCTGAGAGGCCATCACATCGAGGGTTAAAGAATATAGGGACATATCCTTTCAAGTGGGGGCTACGTCCGCGATTCAGTGATCGTCCCTGGATGGTAAAGATAGAGAATTTATTGTCTGTCTTTGCCATACGGGATTGCGGTCATACACTGAAGCTGAATCCGTGTCAGTGTTCTGGGAACACGTGACCAAACATCTTTAATGTCTGGGACTTAAAGATACGTCTGAGAAGGGACCAGGGGTCCAAGCGCAATTCTCCAAAGACGTTAGTATCTGGGATACTTAAAATAGACCTGGGAGTCTATACATAACGTGACGTTAGTATCTGGGATACTTAAAAATAGACCTGGGGTCTATACGTAACGTAGAGAATACCTCGATTTGATCGTCTATATATTCTTGTATGTTTGTAGTGAGATAAGTTCTTATATTTGGTCCAGACGGCTGGTAAGTTTTCGTCTGCCAGATATCTTTACTCAAACACTTTTCCTGCTTCCTGTTTAAAACGCTGTATTTTTCTGACATCTTGTACGAATGGTAAGTATCGTACACGTCAAAAGATTTCATGTTCTCACTATACAGATAATATTGTGATATTGTCAATGACTAATTAACTGGTTAGCTGATGCATGTATAGTAGAGTGTTGTAAATTTTAGATATTTTCTTTTAAAGTTGTACTGTTGATTTATATTACTGTCTGACAATGGGCTCTAGTCAGAGAAAAAAAAAAAAAAAACTACATATCCCCCGCCCCTCCCTGGTGAGACATGCAAGATGTATGTCGCCCGCAACTCTACCTCAGAGTATTACTTAGTTAACCCATGGGTGGATAATTTAGCGGGATGGACAGAGAAAGCAGGACAGGACCCATTCCTACGGGAAGGCAGTAATTACCCTTTCTATATGGAGGATTACAAAAATGTCAGTTCCCAACAGCACAGAAGCGAAGAAGTGAGAAACTGTAAAATCTTTGAAAACCCTCTCCCTCCCCCTTACATTCCAAAGACCCCGCGCACTGACGGGGCCCGGAGGAGGGTATCCCAGCCTTTATTCAACTCACCCGTCATAGTAAAGATTCACCTCTGCTGCCACTTATTATAAATGGAAGTAAAATTCCCTTTTTAGTGGACAGCGGTGCAACAACCAGTGTTTTGTGTTCTGACCTATGCAGTATCCCCTCTCACCAGAAAAGATAGAAGGTCTCCGCCCCATGATACAGCAATTCTTACAACAGGGTATTCTCAGACATATTGTATCACCATACTGTACTCCTGTGAACCCTGTTGCCAAAGCTGATGGCAGTATAAGATTTGTACAGGATCTCAGAGCGATCAATCAGTTAATTGTCCCAATTGCACCAATTGTTCCAGATGTAAACTCACTCATTTCTGCAATCCCTGCAGATGCTGCGTTCTTCTCTGTAATTGATTTGAAGAATGCCTTTTTTCAGCATACCTGTAGATTCACAGACACAATTACTTTTTGCCTTTTCTTTTGAGGGTAAACAACTTACCTGGTGCAGATTACTGACGCACCTGTTGTCTCCAGGCCACATTGGGGCCCTGGCAGCCTCACCATGGTTCAGTCCTGCTACAGTATGCAGATGATCTGCTGCTCTGTAGTCAAACTGAGGAGGCCTGCCGAGAGGATGGTGTTTCATTACTAAACTGGCTTTGTGAATGTGGACACAAGGTGTCCAAAACAAAAATGCAATGGTGTAAAAAGCATGTTGATTACTTAGGTTTTGTGCTCACTCAGGGAGAGAGGAAAGTCAGTCCACAACGCATACAGTCTGTATTGGGCCTGGTCACCCCAACTACCCAGAGGGAACTACTGTCCTTCCTGGGTATGGTAAATTACTGCAGACAGTGGATTTCTGATTGCTCTTATTATGATAACATTTTGAGACAAGCCACACTGAAGGACAAACCTAAAACTGTACAATGGTCACAAGAAATGTTAACTGCATATGAAAGTTTAAAATGTATGTTGATGAAAAGTCCGGCACTTGGCCTCCCCAATTATGTACTACCTTTCCATCTATATGCAAGGGACAATTGTAAAACCATGGCGGGGGTGCTCACACAGTTTCATGGAGGGAAGTTGCGCCCCGTGGCATTTTTTTTCCAAAGTCATGCCAGTGTCTGTGCAAGGTATGCCTGCCTGCCTCAGGGCTTTGGCAGCCTGTGCAATGGTTGCAGAAATGGCCACTACCCTCACTTTAGGCCACATCACAGTACTCCACACCACACATGATGTCCTGGCAATACTTAAAAGCTTGCACACACAGCACATGTCAGCACAACGCCTTAGTGGATATGAAGTACTCCTTTTGAGTAACCCTACCCTTACCATTAAGTACACTGCTAGTTCTTCTGGCCCTGCACCCATTCTCAATGCCCTTTTAGGCTTGAAAGGTCCCGAGGATGAATCACCCGACCTACATGGCTGTGCTGCTTCCATTGAAGCTGAAACTTCTCCCAGACTTGACATGTCTCCCGTTCCCATACCAGGCGCAGACATAGTTTTTGTTGACGGCTCCCGTGGTAGGCCCAATGACAATACATACCAGGCTGGCTATGCCATTGTCACCCTCCCTGACACTGTGTTGGAAACCCTGCCAATACCTTATCAGTCCGCGCAAGCTGCAGAACTCATTGCACTCACTAGAGCATGTCCCTCCCTTGACAACGTCCATCTGCTCACTCAACTTCAAGCTGCTGCGACTAATACTGATCTCTCCGACTGGACTTACCCAATTCTGCAGAAAAAATCCTAAATCAGGATTAATCTGCAAAGAGGGGAAACCCTGTATACCCCAGTCCAGTGCCCCTTTGCTCGTTGCCCAGTGCCGTGGTGTTGGTCACCGTGGTGAAGCCACAACACTCCTCCTACTAACCAATGATTTTTATGTTACTAATGCCAAATCACTTGTGGACCAGTATGTTAGCAGATGCATCACTTGCCTCAGGAACAACCCTAATAAAGCTAAACACCAGCATCTTGAATACCCCACCACCCCTTTTACACACTTACAAATTGATTTTACCCATATCCCTGGTACAGGTAAACAAGAATATGCCCTGGTCATTGTAGATATGTTCTCTCGCTGGCCAGAAGTATTCCTAACTAAGTCAGAGGATGCCAAGACAGTAGCAAGAATCCTAACACAGAAAATCATCCCTAGATGGGGGTGCCCCCTGCAAATAAATAGTGATAAAGGCTCAGCCTTTACAGCCAAAATCACACAGGCCTTAGTAAAAGCTCGGTACCACCTGCAGAGTTCAGGGGTCGTAGGAAGAATGAATAGGACCCTCAAAGACAAACTAAGGAAGGCCACAGGAGGTACCTTCTGTTGGTATAGTGCGATGGATCGATACCATAGGTGTGCAGTGGGGAGCCTTAGATAAAGTATTACCTCAGGAGTTACCTTGTATACAGACAGAACGAGACTTGAGATGTATATCTCCTTTATATAGTACTGAAATAGCAGGATCAATACAACAGGTTTCAGTATCATCAGCTTAACTCCATCTCCCTCAAAGACTCTTCTAGAAAGAACCATGTGAGGTAAAACAAACAAGTACATAACATATGCAACAGACAAACACTACATCTCTGTAACTATACAGCGCCATCTGCTGCCCCTGTACGGTAACTACATGCATATAAACAAAACCATAGTCTGTTGTCCATATTTCAACACCCCTTCTCAACAGACTGGGTTTCTTCAGTTAGACCCATCTTTGACGTAAGTCTCCAATGTCTCTCTCTGGTAAGAGGCTTGGTCATGATATCAGCTGTCATATCTTCTGTTGGGCAATAGTTCAACTCTATAAGACCTTGTTCCTGTAGATCCCTCAGGAAGTGATGCTTGACATCAATGTGCTTGGTTCTTGGGTTCACTCTTTCTGTTTGCGCTAATGCAATGCATCCTTGATTATCCTCATATATCTTGATAGGTCCTTCTTGAGGCATTCCTAGGTCTGATAGTAGTTGCATTAACCATACCACTTCTTGACTGGCGTGAGCTGCTGCAATATATTCAGCTTCTGTAGAAGATAGTGCTACGGTAGACTGCTTCTTGCTTGTCCAGCTGATCAATCCTTCTCCAATAGAGAATAGATATCCACTTGTGGATTTTCTGTCACTTGTGTCTCCAGCCCAATCTGCGTCAACGTATCCTGTTAACTTGTGACTTGTGTTTGCTGAGAGCTTAAGCTTCTTGTTAATCGTTCCCTTTAAGTAACGAATTACCCTCTTAACTGCGTTCCAATCCATCTTTGTTGGTTTTGAGACTTTTCTGCTTAAAATCCCAACTGCTGTGGAGATATCTGGTCTGGTGACGGTTGCAATGTATAGCAATTTTCCTATGGCTTTTCTGTATAGATGGTTGTCCTCTAACAGGTTGCTCTGATCATTTGGTTCCTTTTCATAACTTGTCTCCATAGGAGTGCTTGCTGTCTTTGCATCTTGCATACCAAATTCCTCAATGGTTTCCTGAATTTTGTATTTCTGACTTAGTGTGAATGTTCCATCACCTTCTCTTGAGATTTGCATTCCCAAGTAATGCGTTATGTGGCCGAGGTCTTTTGTTTCAAACTGACGGTTTAGTTCTTGTAACAATTCAACTTCGTCCCCTTCTTGTTCGAAACAAACTAGCAAATCGTCCACGTAAATTAATACATAGAACCATCTTTCCTCTATCAACTTTGTATAGAGACATGGGTCTGCTTTGCTTCTGATGAATCCCTTTTCTGTCAGAACTCCATTTATCTTTGTATTCCATGCTCTTGCTGCTTGTTTAAGACCATATATACTCTTGTTCAGTTTACATACGTGATCTGGGTTCTGAGAATTCACGAAGCCTGGTGGTTGTTCCATGTATATATCTTCCTTTAGTTCGCCATGTAGGAAAGCCGTCTTTACATCGAAATGTTTCACTTGCATACCCTTTATGGCTGCTGTTAGGAGTAAGGTTCTAATGGTAGTGTGCTTCACAACTGGAGCAAACGTTTCATCATAATCTTCTCCAAATTTCTGTGAATATCCTTTAGCAACTTCTTCTCGTGATGCAGGTTCTTGCATGTTAATGGCTTTTGCTTTGTAAGATAAACGTGTAGGTGCTTTTCCCTTATTTTCTCTTGAAGAGCGTCTCACACCCTCGGATGCACTCTCATGAGTGTCGCTGGTATTTGTCTTGTGTTGTACTTCAACTTCTTGTGTGATCTCTACTTCATCTGTTTCTTTGAATTTGGTGCTTTCTTCTTCTTCAGTAGAGTCTACTGGAATTATGACATCATCTCGTGTTTCTTCTATGAATGTCACACTGTTGCTTATAACTACTTTTCCAGTTCTTGGATTTAAGATTCTGTAGCCTTTTGAATGTTCACTATAGCCGACTAGAACTCCCTCTTCTGCTCGGTTCTGCAACTTGCTTCGTTTTTCAGCAGGAATGTAAACGAAGGCTCTGCATCCAAAAACTCTAATGTGCTTTAAGCTGGGTTTCTTACCGTGCCATAGCTCATATGGTGTCTTCCTTACTGCTTTGGAAAGTAGTCTGTTTTGAAGATAGGTGGCTGTTGCTGCTGCTTCACCCCAATATTTATCAGGTAGTCCTGAATCTGTAAGCATGCACCTTATCATTTCTGTTAGTGATCTGTTTTTCCTCTCAGATACGCCATTTTGCTCTGGTGTATATGGTACTGTCTTCTGATGCTCAATACCGAGTCCTCTTAAGTACCGTTCTATTTTCTGTCCTGTGAACTCGCCTCCATTGTCACTGCGTAGAGTTAGCATATTCCTCTTGAACTTGTTTCTGGTCATGTTCACATAGTCTTGCAGCTTTTCAAAGACTTCATCTTTACTTTTTATTAGATAAGTGACTGTGAACCTGGAGTAGTCATCAATGAATGTCAGTATATACCTTTTGTCTCCTACGGTTCGCGTTTTCATAGGTCCGCATACATCACTATGTACCAGGTCTAGTGGTCTGGAAGCTCTGGTTTCACTTTTCTTAGGTATTGTTGTCCTTGTCGCTTTCGCTTTTATGCAACATTGACACTTCATCATTTCTGAACAGTCTGACACTTTGAGATCCCTGGCTAGGTCTCTCTTCTGCATTTCCTTTATGCAATCTGGGTGTCTGTGTCCTAATCTTCTATGCCACTTGTGAATACAGTCAGCGTGTTTCTGTGTACTCAGCTTTGCCTGCTGTGCTGCAATATCCAGACAGTATAAATGTTCTTTTATTCTGGCTGTAGCTAGTGTTTCTCTTCCGTTTTGGATAAAACACTTATTATTCTGAAACTTTACAGTAAGTCCTTTTTCTACTAGATTCTTTACTGATAGCAGTGCTCCCTCAAGCTTGGGAACATATAGCACATCTGTTACGGGTATTTCTGTATAGCTGCCATTACCCTTGGAACATAGGAATTGACCATTCCCTTTCCCTTCTGCAATGATATTTGTTCCATCTGCTAGGTAGATTGTTTCTTTATGGTTCAAATCAAGTTCAGTAAAGAAGTCCTTGTTATTTGTCATGTGACTAGTCGCTCCTGAGTCTACATACCACTTTTCTGATAATTGGGTTACTGTCGCTTTAAATGTTCCATTCCAATTGTGTGCTCCTGTATCTGTAAGTGTGGCTTTGGCTCTTTGTTTGTGTAATCTTTCTGGTGGTTTGTGCTGCTCTGTCTTCCATATGGTGCAATTTCTTTTCAGGTGACCCACTTTCTTGCATCTGAAACATGCTCTTGTTTCCCTGGTGTGTGGCTTAGTGTCCGCCATTTTAAGTGCTTTCTCTGTGTCACTTTCAGTATTGCACTCTGTAAGCTCCTTTCTGCGTTGATACTCCTCTATGAGCCTGTTCTTCACAAAGTCTGGTGTGATTTCTGCTTCAGGTCTCATTTCTAGTGCGTTTATTAGTGCACTGTATGTATCTGGTAAACTGCAAAGGATGATGGCTACTATGTGGTTGCTTTTGATTTCTTCTCCCATTGACCTGAGCTGTATGGTTATCTCTAGTAGTGCACTGATGTGTTCTTGCATTGTCTTGCCTTTATTAAATCTCATTTGATATAATTTTCTTAATAGGAATAGTTTGCTGTTCAAACTTGCTCCTTCATGCACTCTCTGCAAAGCACACCACATGCCTTTAGCTGTACTCTCTTGTCTTATGTGTATAAGCTGTTCATCTTCCACTAGTAAACTTATAGTGGCTCTTGCCTGTCTGTCCTTCTTAATCCACTGCTGATCCTCTCCTTCAGGTCTGTCTGCATTTATAACATCCCATAAATCATCTCTGGTTAATAGCATTTCTACTTTAAACTTCCATGTTTGATAGTTCTCATTAGAAAGCTTGCTAGCAGCTAGTCTGAGATCTGTGTAATTTGCCATAACCCTTCCTTGTATAGATCTCTCTATTCTTCTGTGGTATTAAACTTGTTTTACTCACAGTTTTCTTTCCAAGGTTCTCCTGGGTTGTTTCTTGTGCGTTACACAGTCTGCTGTCTGCGCCTGCTGGGACTTGCAGTGCGACTCGTGATCTGGATGCTGCTTGGGATGCACTCCTGAAAACTTTATCTTGTACAGACTCCAGTCTGGGCCCATAACCTGTTGGTATAGTGCGATGGATCGATACCATAGGTGTGCAGTGGGGAGCCTTAGATAAAGTATTACCTCAGGAGTTACCTTGTATACAGACAGAACGAGACTTGAGATGTATATCTCCTTTATATAGTACTGAAATAGCAGGATCAATACAACAGGTTTCAGTATCATCAGCTTAACTCCATCTCCCTCAAAGACTCTTCTAGAAAGAACCATGTGAGGTAAAACAAACAAGTACATAACATATGCAACAGACAAACACTACATCTCTGTAACTATACAGCGCCATCTGCTGCCCCTGTACGGTAACTACATGCATATAAACAAAACCATAGTCTGTTGTCCATATTTCAACACCTTCCACAAGTGGAAGCAGGTCCTTCCCATTGTCCTAGCAGAAATCAGAATGACCCCACAGAAAACTCTAGGATACTCACCCTTTGAACCCTTTGAAATACTAATGGGTAGACCCTTCCCCACACCCTGGGCTAAGAAACCGTTGATGATACAGGAAGGAGATCTAGAATTTATAAGAGAAGAGTATGTCAGGTCCCTGATAACAAAACTGAATGAAATTGAACATGAGGTTGTTTGTAAAAACCCTTTGAATCCACAGGAACCTACACACCCCTTTAAAGTCGGAGACAGAGTCGTGGTGAAGGTGCTCCCCAGGAACAAGAGCCCAGGAGACTTCACCTATGGTCCAGAGACAGAGGTCGTAGCAGTTACCCGAACAGCAGTCCTGACAGAGGAAAGTCCTACCTAGATCCATGCATCCCGAGTAAAAAAGGTTCCTAGACCAGACCTAGAGAGGGAAGCAAGTGATTCCAGTGAGGTACGAACCGGGGCAGACAGCCCTGACCTCCCACCTAGCGAAGACAGAAGAACAGAAAACGATGAAGAACCTGCCCCCTATCTTTACCCTGGGGACTATCTTGATAGCCCTACTGGCCCATTTTCCCCTCTCAATGACTGAGGTTGATATAACTCAGAATAAGGGAAACTGACACTATGGTATAACTCTTCCACCACATACACCGCAACCTACATACTAGATTATTTCCAATTCCCCCAACTAGCTGCTGTCCAAAAGTCTGTTGACTACCAGATCCGCGCTGACACCACAGACAACCTAAGCCCCGAGGTACCCTATATTTGCGTTACAGGCCATAACTGGGGAAATGATTGCAGCTCATGGTCCGCGGCTGCCTGGAACACAGGTACCCCATGGGGCTATAAGCCCGCTGAAGCCTTAGATGAAAAGGATAAACACGGAACATCATTAACCCAACGATTAACCCTTCTTAAAATGCCCAACAATTACTGCAACTCCCGCTCAGGCTAAAAATTGCGCCATTGGTGTGCAGAAAGACGTAAGCTTTGCAAGAATCATATAGTATAACAATAATGATTCTAAGAGGGGATTGAAAGGGTTAAAGCTCGTCTCTGCTTCAATGTCATAGAATTGCTTGTGTTATAGAACTTAATGTTCCAGCACATTCCTTGCTACTGTCCTTGTCTCTTATCTTTTTCTTATACCGTGTGAACAACCTCCCTATTTGAAATACAAACTTGCCCATATATGCATATCCTTCCACTGCGGCAGTTCCTAGCCAATCATGTTATGTTAGCCCCTTTTTGTGTTCTGTCCAATTAGTTATTGACTTGGGATATACACGCCCTAAATCCTTTCTTTTATATACTTTTGTTAAACGAACAATAAACAGTGTGAATCTTTACTGCTTGTGTTGTGCATGTTCCTTGTGGCTAAAGGTTTACACTCACAGACGTCTGAGAGGCCATCACATCGAGGGTTAAAGAATATAGGGACATATCCTTTCAGACATCACCCCATGTACTGTGACTGCAGACAGTGTATATACCAGCTGGGAGAGCGGGGACACTGCTGGTGACATCACCCCATGTACTGTGACTGCAGACAGTGTATATACCAGCTGGGAGAGCAGGGTCACTGCTGGTGACATCACCCCATGTACTGTGACTGCAGACAGTGTGTATACCAGCTGGGAGAGCAGGTTCACTGCTGGTGCCTGACATGAGGACTCTGCAGCATAGTCCCTGCTCTGTCACTGCAGCCACACATGAAACAGTGTCCCAGCACTGCACAGCCTATCCTGCTAGCACAGGGAAAGGGGTTGGGGTTGAGTCCCAATGATACAAGACTCTGATTGGTCCTCACACCAGCACTATGGAGAGCAGCCTCTGGGTCCTATCTCCCGCTGTGTTGAGCATCAAGGAACAAAAACATTTTTATGAGGAGTACACATTAAACAATGTGTACCCAGCACAACATCGCACACGAAGGGACCTGATGGTGGTGTTGGTATCAGCAAGTGCATACACACGTCCGGATACTGGCAGCAATGGAGCGACGGCTCCATGTACCCAATATGTCGTTCGATCCGTCGGAATTGGACGACATAGCGTCTATACACCATCTAGTGTGTACCCAGCTTTACAATCAGGGGCTGCAGATATTGGGGGAGCTCATCACGACCCCCCTAGCTACCACAGCGCAGGCGCCTGCGCTCCCACTGCTTTATTCTGTTGGCTGAGTGTCCCACCAATCAGATTCCCTTCCCTGTGATGTCACCAGTCTCTGGGCCGATGTCTGTCGAAGTCGAAAAATATTGCAATGCACACACCACATGCAAACACCACACAGATGGCATCCATATATGTACTTAGTCTGGCGTGCGTGCAGCATACTCGCAAATTGCGTACAATCGCCTCCCACGGGAGTGCGCATACGGGCGTGGTATGAGCAATTACAGAAAGATTATTACTATTAATGCAGAGACATGCCACAGTGCCCAGCCTGTGTTGAGTCACTGTTCACACACACAATAATCTAACCAAACATGCACATCCTTCCAACACAATGTCTTGGTATTCCAATGTTTGAACAGACCCCCTGGTCTGTGAAGAAAGATACACACAAACCAAAAACTGTAATTGTTTAATGGAAACCAGGACAATAGGAGACAAATATACTATACAAAGAGCACAGGCCTTGCTGATACAGATCACTAGCAGCTGACAACTTACATTTATATCAGAGATGTAACATTTATAGTCAAAACTCTTGGAATTATATATATATATATATATATATATATATACACACACACACATATACATACACACACAGGTTGAGTATCCCATATCCAAATATTCCGAAATACGGAATATTCCGAAATACGGACTTTTTGGAGTGAGAGTGAGATAGTGAAACCTTTGTTTTTTGATGACTCAATGTACACAAACTTTGTTTAATACACAAAGTTATTAAAAATATTGTATTAAATGACCTTCAGGCTGTGTATACAAGGTGTATATGAAACATAAATGAATTGTGTGAATGTACACACACTTTGTTTAATGTGCAAAGTTATAAAGAATATTGTATAAAATGACCTTCAGGCTGTGTGTATAAGATGTATATGTAACATAAATGCATTCTGTGCTTAGATTTAGGTCCCATCACCATGATATCTCATTATGGTATGCAATTATTCCAAAATACGGAAAAATACCATATCCAAAATACCTCTGGTCCCAAGCATTTTGGATAAGGGATACTCAACCTGTGTATGTATATATATATATATATATATATATATATATATTTGTGTGTATCTTGAGAATGGTTGGTCATTTCATGTGTAGGATCATGTTGCTTTGAGAGATCGCATGACAGGGTAACCTAATGAACATGGAAATATCTGTCACACATTGCATGTTTCCCAAACTTGGTGCACACATTGCACATAGACTCCCCTTTCCCCTCATGCAACTTTTACTTATTTGCAAGGCACAACAAGGGAATTATACACCTTTACAGTATGCAAGGGGACAGTAACTGATCAGAGCATCATGCATGGTATCTACGTGTTTGGATAATTATGAGTAATAATCCGGTGTTGGTTTGGAGAAAATGGCATGTCGTTGCGAATAGTTATTCGCAAAGGCAGATTAAAGGTATATTTGTGTTTATTATGTACTTGGTATGCGGCTGGAATCCAGAGCTACACACCCCTGGATCAAGGCATCGCCCATCTCTTCAAACCGACCAATTACCTCTCCTGTACTGTAAACGACTATCCCTCCAACCAATCAGTGGAGAGCATACAACCCCATTGTATTGTATTTTGGGCAAGGGTATATAAACCTTGCACCTGGGCCGATCAATCTCTCTCTGCTTTTTAAAAGACTCATAGGTCGTATTGCCAGACGGCTGGGGACCGGATCCGGGTGGCGCAAGCGACAAAGCGTATGTATCATTGGGTGTGAATCTCTCTCTGTGATTGAATTGTATTGTGTTGTACCATTATATTTTAACTTATTGTAACCCCTTTTTACAAATATATTATTACTTGTTGCTGCTTTGGACCACAACATACAATCAAATACTGGTGTCGCATTCAGTTTCTGTTGAGCGTTTGTATAGTATAATTGCCACACCTAGAGCTGCCTCGTGCTCTCAGCGTGTCGGTCTGTGTGTATGCACTGAGTGTAAGCTGCATGGCTATTCCGGCTTGTGTACGCTAACTGGGGACAGAGTATTTATTACAGTAGCCGCAGCGGCTTCAGTTACAGTGTGCAATAGGGGTTAGTGGCTGTTTTCCAAGAAGTCTATCGAACTTCTCATGTCTTACGGTAATGTCTCCCAGCTCCTGACTCCCCCACATACAGTTATACACCCGTCCCCTACATATAATGCAGCATGGAGGGGCTCCGTAAGGGCGGCAGTGTAGGTGTGTAAGTGTCTGATGGGGTCACACAGAGAATAAAAGGACAGCTGTCCTGCCTCATAATCCAGATATACCCTCACTCTGTCATAGGGAATGTTGTCAGGTAACTGGATCTCTGTCCTGTCATGTCTCACTGAGTACTGATTATACCTCCCCCTACACAGGCACCAGGACTTGTTATTATCCCCAATATATGACTGATATCCTCTCCGGTCTATACTGGGGTAACACATCCCCAACATCCAGAACACTGACTTACTGACATTCACCTCCCAGTAATGTCGCCCTGAGGAGAATCCCCTTCTGCTTATTACCTGATCATACTGAAATCTCTCTGGTGTTACTGGGTGATTCTGGTTTGGTGACCTGGATGCAGTTTTCCTGTCACCTGATATCTGTACATTATTACCAGCTGTGGCTACATCCAGTAATATGTCTGTAGCATCCTGCACATAGATCCCTGTATTTATCCCTGTTATTATATCAGATAATGTGAGTAATGTCCCTGAGATAAGACCCACATCCAGATCTCCTGTACCATGGACCTGGTTATCATGTCTCTCTGTGTCCTCAGTGTCACACAAGTCACCTGCGTTTGGTTCCTGTAAGACAGTCACTGGATCAGGCATGTTACACAGCTCCTCAATGTGACGCATCTTCCTGGACAGCTCGTCCTTCTTTATTTCCAGCTGCTGGATCTGATCAGAGACTGAGAGTGAAATGCGCTGTTTCTGCCTGGAGATCTCACTCAGGACTC